>NC_134484.1:315797680-316097680 GCF_040206685.1 Ascaphus truei
ACTGCTGCAGTTAAATATGTATCCACAGCAGCATCTAATTAAAAAAAACAATCTATATCATTCAATATTTATTGCTCTGCAATTTTCAGTCAGGTTGTTGGACCTAAATTGGTTACAAAATGTCTTATAAAAGAAAATAAATGTTTCAAATAGTACAGACGTTGTTACACGTCTGACTTGTACATACACTATATGGAAAATTGAACTGCAGCTGTAAGGACAGAATGTTTTAACCAAGAAATAACACTATAGTAGAGTGTATTGTGCTCAACTGTCCTGCACACATTACAGTGGGTGGACAGTATTGACAATGTCCGTTTGCATAACTAGCCAAGTTCAGTTCCTAGTTCAGTGTTTACTTAGGCACTAGTAGTATCTTAGAGAGCCAAAGTTATACGTAAAATGCTGATGGGAGCTGTCCTGGAACGTACAGCAAGTTAACAAATGTTCTCTAGATACTCACAGAGGCAGTTTTGTAATCAAGACACATGTTCTAGGACATTCTGAAATATTAATCTGCCCTTATTTGTTCTTGTGGTAATATTGTAAAACATAGATAAGTAAATTGCTAAAATAACCATGTTTTATTTTGGCACTGTAACAGGGATTTATCCCTGTTTGAGAGAAACTGCCACTAAATCCAGCAGTGTGCTGGTTAATTGCACACAGGCTATCAACCAGACTAACTAGGACTCTTAGAAACTGCCTGATCTGAGAAACAGGTGAGGAATTCCTTAGCTCACAATTGTGCTGACACAGGAAAGCAGTGAAGCCTGCACACAGACACTGTCTTCAGCACAAATGTGTGCTGAGATCAAGACACCCGACACCTATATTTCCTGGACACAGAAGACCCAGGAAGCTGCCAGAGACTGATATGGAGGGCCACCAATTTAAGATACTTCCAGAGACTTTGGGGTGATATGCTGGCAATGGGAATATCCCTCAAGTCCTGCAGATAGGGTCTGGTAAAGTAAGTTAGCCCTTACAAAGGGATAGGCATTTGTTATTATGTTGTTTTTGTATATTATGCCTGGATAAAGGAGCAGGCTCAAAAAAGCAAAGATATAATTTCACCCCAAATTGGTCCCCATTATATGAACTTCTGCACACATCTCTTACAGGCACATATTTGCTTAAATTTCAAGTATTTCCTAGAATTGCTGCAGCAAGTCGAGACCACTGAAACGTGTGCGTTTGAAATGGCATGTCATGTTACACACAGTGCTGGTATGTGTGCAGTGGCACCACACATTCGTTTATTTCACAATTCAACATATCTATATAATGGAGAAGATACCTAGTAGTGCCTTACTACATAAATTAATGCTTTTTTAAATTGAAACGATACAACAAAATATATATTTTTGCTCTGCAATAGATGTTTGTGTCTGCAAATATAAGAAGTTATTTATTAGTGTAGCAAATTGGAGCACTGCTCTGAAAACGGGTGCAGATTTCATGATTTTCACTCAATAAATCAAGATGCTTTGCTACAATTGTGTTCCACTTCCGCCAGCGAACATTGTGGCCATAGGAAGACTTTGGGGAGGCGATAATCAGATCAGAGCAATATTATTATTAGATGTAACCCTGTTTCTCCCCCCCCCCCCAGTCTCTACAGGAGTGTGAGGGGTGCATGGGGGCTGGTTACATGCGGTGTGGTGCGTACCTGTGAGGAATAGGAGGGCCTGAGCTTCCCGCGATGTTGTGGGGGAGCCAGGACCGGGCTTCTGAGGTCGTAGCCTCCATATTATCTTAGTGGTGCAGCGCCTCCATCTTCTATACTCCCAGGGTAATGGGATAGGACCGGTATAGAAGAACCCCTCGGGTCCCAGGGTTATACTCCCCAACTCACACACAGTCTTTACGGGTGCAAAACAGTCTCTTTATTTGACAGGGCAACGATATCCCAACGATAAGGCTTCCAGCAGCCACAATACAATCGCCAGTGCCAGGTACAACCTGCTCAACTCCCACGACCTCCTCCTCTCCTTCCCTCCAAGTCACTCGGCCGACAGGATGGTCTGAGCTAGGGCGGCAATACCCCGTGGCCCACCCCCGAGGTTAGCCTCAAGGTGGGTCTTGAATTCTCTTCCCATCACCCCTGGCAGCGGGGTGAGGGCATTGGTCCACCAGTCTATGGTTCTATCAGCTCTACTTATAGACGCTGATCGGTTTGATTCCTCTCGCTCGCAACCGGCATGCTGCGCCGGGGAGCCCGTAGCCTACTGATACTCCTTGGACCGTTCCGCAGGACTCATGGCTTACGGCCTAATACTCAGCCGCTCTAGACTCTTGGTCTCACTGCTCACTCGAACTCTTCTTACGCTACTATCTCTATTGAAGAACCATCAAGCAGAGAGGAACATGGCACACAGTAAGGACGAAGAAAAACAACCTACTCGCCGGAGTGGGCTGCTAAATATAGAGCTAGCTCCTCCCCTCCTGGTGTCAGCAGAACCTCCCTTTTGCTCACGCCTGCAGCAGAATCCAGGCCGGCATCTACCATTCAGGTTAGAGCTATGAAGGGGGAAAGCCCATAATGATTACTGGCGCCTGATCTTAACAGGTCTTACCACAGTAGAAGGAAGATAGGTATAGCCTGAGCTGTTTACAGGGGGCTACACTCTCCCTATGGTGGAATCCAATGGTCCCCACTTGGACCTATCTTTTAGCAGTACCATCCAGGGGGCTACACTGATATACCAAAATGTGTGCCCATGGCCCTTATTCTGTAAGCTCCGATACAGCCGATCTAGCAGTACCCACAATATGGAGTTTACAGAATAAGGACCTAGAAATGCACCAAATAAATCCACCAGGTTAGAGGTGGCAACCTCTACCCTAAAAAAAATCTGCTCCAAACGTAGGAAACAGATCTGGCGCAGGCGCAGGCGCAAACTGATGCAGATTAATTTGTTTGCACTGTTAGTTGGGCATCTTTCACCATCTTAATACTTATATCCCATTATGATGAACTCATATATTTCTTTGGGCCACATGTATAGGAAGAACACATTGATTCAAGATAAGAACGGTAATGTTGCAAATTGCTGAATGCTGGGGGTGGGAATGATAAAGAAAGGAATTAAAAATGATACTGAATCAACCTACATATCTTCCCAACATGGTTAGGTTAGGGAAATATATCAAAGGTGTGCGTTTTGTGTTCAGAAAATTGACTTGAATTACCTTTGTGGCTATAATGTGCAGATGCACTCCTTGCTAATGGCACTTTGGGCATAAAATATTGTAATATACTATTTTAACATTTTCACTGAATCAATTTTGTCTGTGATATTCTGAGTAAAAAAGTGACATGTGTTTTCGCTGTGTCCATTAAAATTTGATATTTTTGTACATTAGAAAGTAATTTGATTACACTACTTTTTTTGCTGAAAGAGCCCAAACATTTGCAGCAAAAACTGATCGTGACATTCTCAGTTTAGCATTTGACTCAATTCAAGGCCCATGATAAACCCCTTTTGGTGGCTGTGTCTCTGATGGCAATCAGACCCTTCCAGTGTTGGATGATATTTAGATGGTCCCGTGGAGGTACCATCTAATCACAGCAGACATAGTGCGTCATGGCAATAAAGGTCAGGGATGTAGTTATTAGTTAGATACAAAAGACATTGCCAAGTTTTATGAAAAAGATTAAGTATCAACATAGAGCAAGTATTTACGTGATTTTGTATTTACAGATTATTCCTAGATTAGATCAATTTAGAGGCTACTGTGTATTGGTGGACATTTTGTTCAATATATTTACAGAAGCTCTTCGAGGTTTCAAAACCAAATTAATTGAAGTGCTGCAAAATCTAAGGCCAAAGACATGTTTACTTGATGCCTGAGCCCAGTTGGCAGATCAGAGTTGATCTGTGACTATTCAGCTCAATGTTTGTACATTTATTTTAGATAGGTGCTCATCTTTGAAGCACTCCATTAGTTACGTTAAGGTTGTTCAGGGGTCATAAATCACCAGTAATGATATACACAAGTCTCGTCTGGGTTACTTCCAGGGGTATTATTATGGTGTTCTAAGGGAAGGGAAGGACTCAAGCTCCGCCACAGCGCATAGTTAATAATATAACGCTAACCCGTCCTTAGCTTCTTAGTAAATTACCAGACCATGAGACATAGTTTGGCATTGTCCCGTGTCGCCATTTTGTATTAGAGAAGGCAATTGATAAGCCACCTGACGTGGGAGCTTTGAAACTCCACCATAACGTGAACCCTGATAAGAGTGGAACAGCGACTGGCAACCTTTACTGAGGTACTGTACGTACCTCTAGGAGCAGGGGGTCCCCGGAGCTGAAATAAATGGGGTTCAGCTAATGAGACACCCTGCTTCAATGCTTGGATTGCTGCTTTAAGGCCAGGTTCACAAAGCTCTGTTAAGTCACTTAACGTGGGGTTGACCTTATATAATAGCACGTTAAGACTAATGGTGTATCTTCAAAACCACAATAACATAACGTTTGTCCCTGTTTTCTCCCGTAAAGAGCGTTATCGTAGCATCCCCTATCTATTGAAGTCTGTTGAGGTTAAAGCAGCACTCCAGGCTGCCGTTTTAAATTCTTGTTTTTTTTTTTTTTTTCATTTAATATGTGCATCAATACAATCCACACAATGATAAGTAATTAGATAAGTTACCCATCGATCCGGTCTCCTGTGATCGATCGGCGAAGATTCGGCTCGGGGGTTCACTAAATGGCTGTCAGTGCAGCAGAAGGTGACTTATTAAAAACCTAATCCCTTAAGTGACAAATGTTTTAGCTGAGTTTAGTCAAAAACTCTTTTAGGAGTTTAGAGATATTCAGAGATATGCCCGTTAATGATTTGCATTAATGCAGAGGCAGACTGATATTTGCACCTGATACATATTTCTTAAGCACTAGCAATGACTATAAAACACCATGTAGATAAGAGCGATGAGAGTCATTGCAGGATGAAGGATAAGATATGGATTCATATAATGAGGCCTTGCCCGCCGTGTTATCGGTTAGAGTTGTATAATAAAGTTTGGAACATGTGAGCCCCAATTAGCAACATATATTGGATTTACAATAAAATACAAGCACTAAGGTATGTAAAGGGAAGAAACACAACAAGCCGAAAGACCAATTTTTAGTCAAATACTAATTTTATGTTCTATGTTGTGACTCTAAACCAGTGGGGGTCAACTTGACATACTTCAAGATTGCATGTGTGGCCCTCCCCACTTCCGAAGTCAGCAGGTCTCATTCTACTGGATATAGATCCAATGTTGGTCTTTCTCCCTCCTAATAGAGGTAAATGAGAATTTTAGTCCTAATAGAGGAATATTAGTATTTTATCTGGTAGTGTTAGGACCTGTGAACTCGGTCTGCCTTGTCATGGCTCACAGGCTTACAATGCTTTGGCCAAAGGGTTAAACTAAATGACCCTTTTTCAAGAGAATATATAAGTATTTTACTGTGTATTTTTGTCATATTGGATGTAGCATTGGGCTTTTCTGTCGCTTGTTGCCCTCTAAAGGATCACAGACTGCCCTTAACATTCACTGAGCAGTAGAACACATGGGGGAACAGTGGGAAATGTATGTGGGGGGAAGCATGACATGGGAAAGAGGAAGGGAAGGAGAGAAAGTAACATGGCCGGGAGTGGGTGACAAGGGGGAGAGAAAGTGACATGGGGGGGAAAGGCAGTAATATGGAGGCAGGAGTGGGTGACATGGGGATGATGAACTTCTCTCTTTTCTCTCAGCCATGGATAGAGGTCCCTCCCCCCCTCCTATAGTGAACTGCGCTAATTAATATTGCCCTTCTTACCCTCAGTAGTGTTGTGCACAGAAGAGGAGTGGGACATAGTGCTCATTTATAATTATACTACACCTCACTGGAGGAGTGGGGAGAAGCTCTGATACACAGCAGCAATGCACTGAGTAGAGCAGGCTTCCAGAGCCGGCCAGGGAGAGAGGGCAGCAGTTGGGGGCTGCAGGTGAAGCTCCCGCGTGCATCTTGTTGCTTGCCAATGCTCTGACATAACTCTTTCGAGTCCTCGTTCCCAGAATCACGGCTACCCTGGGACTCGTGCCCGCCACAAACCACATAGTGGATAGGGAAAAGCTACGACAGTGAGATCTCACTGCTGTGGCTTTTCTGCAGATGTAGCACTTGATTGGTAGTTCTCCAGTAATGGAAATAATTGCGCTAGTATTCAACACATACAGTAAGTTCTCATGAAAACAAAATAGAAGTGCTGAATATTTGCTATTTGTTCTGTATCCCAAATACTTTATGAGCAGGATTGCCTCTTTATTGATATTGTCCTACAGTACTTAATAACACATGTTGGATTATTTTTTTTAAATTACACAGGACGCATTATGTACCATTTTTTTGGAAAATGTATTTTATAATTTAAACATAATAATATATAGGGAGTAATTGGGAACACATGTTTTAATTGGATTGGATGTTTAAAATATTCCAAACTTGGGGCAATATACTGAATCAGACCCTTATCTGGTATATATTACTGGAAAATGTGAATTGAAGGCAGTTTGTAAAGGAATAGTTATTTCCTCCTAAAGGCAGCATCATGTCCAATAGATTAAATGTAGACAACTGACAACATTAAAAAGTTAGAAAATAAGAATGTCCAAAAACAACTTTCATATTAAACTAAACAAATATGTTTAAAACAACTTTTAATGTTTCTCACAATTGTTTCCTTTCTCTTCTCTTTTCTTTTGTGATACAACTGTTTGCAAACTATTGTGCATAGAGGTCTACAGCTCTATTCACACATATCAATCTGTTCCCATCTCACACTGATAGCTAGGGACAATATCCCTGCCTCAAGATACTTATCTTCTCAACACCTAATCCATGGATGAATACACAAGAGAACAATATCTCACCTACAGTACTGTATGCTTTTCATCTCAACACCTCATGCATGGATGAATACACAAGAGAACAATATGTCACCTACTGTACTGAATACTTATCTTCTCAACACCTCATGCATGGATGAATACACAAGATAACAATATCTCACCTACAATACTGAATGCTTATCTTCTCAACACATCATGGATGAATAGACAAGAGAGCAATACCTCACCTACAGTACTGAATGATTATCTTCTCAACACCTCATGCATGGATGAATACACAAGAGAACAATATCTCACCTGTATGCTTATCTTCTCAACACCTCATCCATGGAAGAACATAGAAAAGAATAATACCTCACCTACAGTACTGTATGCTTATCTTCTCCACCCCGCATGGGTGGAAGAATACACAAGAGAACAATATCTCACCTGCAGTACTGAATGCTTATCTTCTCAACACCTCATCCATGGATGATTAGACAAGAGAGCAATACCTCACCTACAGTACTGAATGATTATCTTCTCAACATCTCATCCATGGATGAACACAAAAGAGAACAATACACACTTATCAATCTGCTCCCATATCACACTAATACCTAGGACAATATCTCTGCCTCAAGATACTTATCTTCTTAACACCTCATCCATGGAAGAATACAGAAAACAATAATACCTCACCTACTCACTGTATGCTTATCTTCTCAACACCTCATCCATGGAAGAATACAGAAAATAATAATACCTTACCTACAGTACTGTATGCTTTTCATCTCAACACCTCATGCATGGATGAATACACAAGAGAACAATATGTCACCTACTGTACTGAATACTTATCTTCTCAACACCTCATGCATGGATGAATACACAAGATAACAATATCTCACCTACAGTACTGAATGCTTATCTTCTCAACACATCATGGATGAATAGACAAGAGAGCAATACCTCACCTACGGTACTGAATGATTATCTTCTCAACACCTCATCCATGGATGAATACAAAAGAGAACAATACACACTTATCAATCTGCTCCCATCTCACACTGATACATGTGGACAATCTCCCTGCCTCAAGATAATTATCTTCTCAACACCTCATCAATGGATGAATACACAAGAGAACAATATATCACCTACAGTACTGTATGCTTTCCATCTCAACACCTCATGCATGGATGAATACACAAGAGAACAATATCTCACCTGTATGCTTATCTTCTCAACACCTCATCCATGGAAGAACATAGAAAAGAATAATACCTCACCTACAGTACTGTATGCTTATCTTCTCCTCCCCTCATGGGTGGAAGAATACACAAGAGAACAATATCTCACCTGCAGTACTGAATGCTTATCTTCTCAACACCTCATCCATGGATGACTAGACAAGAGAGCAATACCTCACCTACAGTACTGAATGATTATCTTCTCAACACCTCATCCATGGATGAATACAAAAGAGAACAATACACACGTATCAATCTGCTCCCGTATCACACTAATACCTGGGACAATATCTCAGCCTCAAGATACTTATCTTCTCAACACCTCATCCATGGAAGAATACAGAAAACAATAATACCTCACCTACTCACTGTATGCTTATCTTCTCAACACCTCATCCATGGAAGAATACAGAAAAGAATAATACTTTACCTACAGTACTGTATGCTTATCTTCTCAACACCTCATTCACAAATTAAGAACCCTGCTCTGATGAACCTCATGTGTTACTAATTTAATCCCCCCATCTCCTGTTTAGAGACCACATATTATGAAGAGACCTCTGCAGTCTCAAAAATTTATTTACAAGAAAACCGAATATGTTGACGAAATATCTTACTTTTTTTTGGAACAAGACGGCTACTAGCACCATTTAGCTGTCTATACAGGCCAATTTTAATCTACACCTTTCTCTTTGTCTTGTGTGAATTGATTATGCTTAATGGACTGGGCCATACAATGTCTTCCCCATACCAGATGGTGTCATGGCATAGGATTACTTGGTACATATGACCCTATGAGTGTGTCTGTGTGTTTGGAACTAGTAAGCAGAGCTGCGCCTTTAATCTGGTGCAGATGAAAAGATATAAAGGCTGTGTCAAAGTTTCTTAACAACCAAACATTAAACAATATGAGGGACATGGACAAGAAAGCATTGTATGGGAAACTCTGAAATGGTTTGTTTTCAAAACAGTTTTCATCTCACAGTTGTTGATGTTACCTTGGCTTTGGCGACATTTAAAGGTCAGAAAAGAACAGAATGCTTATAGCCTACAAGAGTAATTGGGCTTCCAACTCTGCAGTAATCAATAAAATATTTTCAAAATGTCAAATTCTTCCCTTTTGGGGTTATTACACTCAGGACTTTCCTCTGTGACCCAGTGCCAAAAATGTAGACTGACTGTGTTATGCAATTACCCAATGACTTTCCTTTTCTAATCCTTTTAGTGGAGGAAGGGCAAATACTGATTGAGCTGTGTTCATCATCTTCATTGTAAATGGCTTATTTTAACCTCTACAGTGCTTAAAAAGCCTGCAACACCATGCCTTGCAAAGCAAAGTAATTGTCCTAAGGCATTACATTCTGTCAGTACAGTAGCTTTTTCTATACCCCTTTGGTGATGGCATTGGTTACCAACATTTTGTAGAATAGACTTTATTGTTGATGCCAGAGATGACGATGCACTGTAGGCTCCCTGCTAATCATTATTCTAAAAGCCCTGTGATGTTTATGACATTTAATGACAGTCAGATCGTTTTGGCCCTTACTGCAGTCCCATGGCAAAGTGTACATTGGGCTGAGTTACTACACACCCATATCTGTGATGTCACTGTACGTTGAACTTGAGTTTACACTGGGAAAGTCTTCTTCCCTCTTTCCTCCTTCTGTATCTTTAATGGTCCTCTAACAGAGTCATGGGGGGGAATATTTGACAAATGCTCTACTGAATTCAGGAGACACTGGCCGGGAGTCATCAAAGCGCGATCTGCACTATTGCAGCAAATCAGCTATAACAGCCATGAAAGCCAATAGCAGATATTGCTAGTTTGGGCCTGAAAGCGTGGATCACGCTTTTATAACTTTTGACTATTTTCTCTTAATAACCAAAACACGCAATGTTTGCTTTTAATAATACCAATGACATGAAGTCAATTACAAAATGGACATCTTCCTTATTTAATATAAAAGAGCATAGTTTGCAGATTTGTTAGTTTAGGCCCACAATGCTCATTGAGCCTTCATTGTGCTGGATAAGTTATTGCCATATAGTGTGAACGTACAATATTGTTCTGCTATGCAATCATGCATTATAGGCCTCTCCAGCTCTGAATAAGTCAATGAAAAGTAATCAACTTGTTGTGCATGTGTTAAAAAATGTACCTAATGATAATAAATCAAGCTCATATGTCATAGCAATTTTATTTAAGTAACCACATTTATCATAGCACCCATGGCAGGAAATGTGATAGGGATGCTTCTAAACAAGCAGAAAACGCAGGAGGATGTGAAGTCTGAGTATAAGAGGGAGACCTTAGCTGACCTGAGACTTAGGTTATCCTGTACACTTTTCATTCTTGTTGGCACCACTGCTTTTCATGCCTTTATTTGCATTACGGTATTGTGACAATCTCCCGTTATCTGGTTTTAATACCCCCTATTAAAATAGCAATTATACAGTACTTCACTCGTGAAAAAAAGAAACTCTGTAAACGATCTGGAAATGTACATTGAGTTCTGTAAACAAACTCAATCACCTTTTCATGTGAAAAAATGTAAAATTTGTATTTTCTCTAAACATTAAGAGCTTTGTATAAACAATAATAGACAGCACTCTAAATAATGAATAAAAAAATCATGAAGTACAGGGTGCAAACGGAACAAAGTGGACCCAAACAACCCCATTGAAGATCATATAAACCAAAACAAGGGCTCCAGCACACACTGATTAATAGAGAAAACGAAAGAGCCACGGAATAAGCCAAACATTTTATAGCGGTAATAATAGAACAATAGGTATCACACAAATATGGAAATGCTACACGACTATAAATGCAGAATATATGGATCTTAAAAAGCACAAGAGTAGGGGGGAGAGACACAGGGAAGGGGAGTGGGGGAAAAAACACTAAAGGAAAAACTGCAAACAAATAAACATAGAATAAGACAATGGGGGAGGGTAAGAGGGGCAACGTTTCAGGGTAACAACCCTTTCCTCAGGCCCGTTCCCTTGGGTCCAACGGAACCACAAGGTACAGGCATACCCCGCATTAATGTATGCAATGGGACCGGAGCATGTATGTTAAGCGAAAATGTACTTAAAGTGAAGCACAACCTTTTCCCACTTATCAATGCATGTACTGTACTGCAATCATCCTATACGTGCATAACTGATGTAAATAACGCATTTGTAACAGGCTCTATAGTCTCCCCGCTTGCGCACAGCTTCGGTACAGGTAGGGAGCCGGTATTGCTCTTCAGGACGTGCTGACAGGCGCATGCGCGAGCTGCTGTTTGCCTATTGGCGACATGTACTTACTCGCGAGTGTACTTAAAGTGAGTGTCCTTAAACCGGGGTAATGTACGGGGTAAAGCGGGGTATGCCTGTACTTCCCTTAACCCCATCCCCCCTACAACACACAAAGTAGCCAAATGAGAATTAGCTCAGAATCAAGCCCTGGTCAAAAGTCCACAGTATATGCAAGAGTGTATACAAACTGAAACCGTCCTTTAAGTGGGATTATCAGGCTCCTGTCCTCTCTCTCAGATTCAAAGGTGTTTTTCTCTCTGATGGGGATGCTAAGACTATAAACACTTTTTTCCCCCCACTCAAGGAGTGTTTGGCTCCACACTGTTGACATCATCATTATTATACTGTACATATCATCCTCTCTAAAGATCAAGCAGGAGAAGTGGAAGGGGAGAAAAAAGACTAATCTACTGTAGCAACTGAAGGGAACTCTCATGACCTGGAGGCAGCAATCATCCACTCCCACCTGCTTGGCATGATTTTTTTTAGCAGTGTTGGGAGATGAAAGCATTAAAGAAGCAATCCACCCCCCAAAAAAATTAGGTCACAGTATAACCTGATGGTTCATGCTGTGCTGATCTATCTCTAACTTTTTTTTTTTTCCTTCAAAAATTTGTATTGTTTGCTAGTTTTACCTGTTTATTATTTTGTTGGCAAGAGCTGGTCCCATGGCCACTTCTTTGTCTTAATGCGTCTGGATGGCAGAGGCCATTTTATTCCGCTCAGGGAGGCAAATATTCAGCAACTGATACTCCCAGAATTTGCCCGCAGAGTGTATTTTAGCAGCTGTAACAAAGGTACTTTGCAGTAATAAAAAGATTCCTCTGAGACACGTGGTGTTTAGAGAAAATTAGAACATTAAAATGAGCTAGCAGAAATTTGCATTGGGCGAGTACAAAGTGATTGGCGATACTAGAGCAATATGGTGCAGAAAACATATACACGTATGGAGCCAGTGCTGGAGACAACCAGAGCAAAGCCCACTGAGTTTTAGAACTTGGTAAATTGTATACAAAGGTGGATATATTTTTGATATCTGCTTGTTGCATGATCACCAAAAAAAGTGAGGTGCCGTTCTGGATTTGAGCATAACTTTGGAACATTGACATTATATAGCTAATGCATGCAGTTTCTCAAGTCTGTGATAGGAGTTGCCAGCAAAGCCAATACGCCGGATGGCATGGGGCTGCGTGAGCATGTTTCCAAAGGTGTATTGGAGAACAACAGACACCTTGACAATTTGATGGCTAGATTGGGTTTAGGATATTTAGTGGATATCACAGAAGACAGAGACAGGCACATACTTTGAAGGCCCACAGACCTTAGTTGACACAAGTTGTTAAGACAAAGCTGTATTCTTTCTGTACTAAAGATGAGGCGTTATTTTCATTTTGAGCAGTAGAAGTCGCAATCGATTGGTGCTGGGGTATCAGGTCATTCATAGGCCACTTTGCTTGTTGAAGCAATGCTCTGTTCAACATTAAGGGACAGTACTCAAAATCCCGCTTCCAAAAAAATACACTTAGATTGAAAAAGGATTTTTTAAATACTTGATTTAAAAAAAATACATGAATCATCTATGTTTACAAGTTCAATGGGTCAGCGCTATAAAATCCTTTCAATGTTAATTTCCAAAGTGGTGCTAAACCGTAGGGCACCTTGAGTGGCCAATTCAAGTAAATGAATATATGCAAATACATGTAGTAAATATGGTCCATAGCCAAAAGAAAGGTAAAGTCTGTAAAAGACATATGGGGCATAGATTTAAAAGACCGGGCTTTAGTTAAGTGTCAAAAGTATAAGTAAACACATATGTGCCGAGAGAATTAATACGGTCAAAGTTATATAAAGTGTAGCCCTGTGTAATTTTGGGGTTACATGTCTTTCTCCTCCTGTGCAATAATCCCTGTTAAAGGGCAGGTTTACCAGGAGTAATCATGGGGTTTGCCCTCACCTCATATACTGTGTATTATTTAGTGAAGGAAGTGACATCAGGCTCTGTGTCCACTAACAGTGACACAGGGGTGGTGCCTACTGAAGCTATATAATATGCAGCACTTCCTGAATTTAGTGTGTGTGCCCCACCATCTGAGTGAGGTGAGTCAATCAAGCAACCTGTCAGGGCTCTGGCAGTGTTTGTGGCCCTCCCATTAGGGAGTGGTGTGGAAGACTATACCTCTTACTTCACTAGGGAGTAAGGGAAGAGCTAGACCTGCTTTCAGTGCCCTTGACTTGGCGTGTATGGTCAGGGACTTCCTTTGGGTTGGTAACCTGAGAATGAGTGGCTAGACGACCAGCCACTATGATGAGTGGCTGCCCATGTCTGCTGTTAATAAAGGATGCCAAAGAGAAAGAACGCTTCTGTCCTGTGAGTGGAGTCACTTGGGAAGAAGGTGTATACAGAGGTTCTCTTTCAGAGACTCCTCCCTACTACACTGGGGGTCTGGAAGAGATGGAGGCGCTGTACCATGAGTGAGTATAACTCAGCATTACCTCATAAGCTAATCCTGATGCCATTCCCCATAATACCATCAAGCGGGAGACTCAGGAGTCCTGTAAGCCAGCAGGTGCACCACAGTATAGTCATGTGTAACCAGAGTAGTATTTCCCTAGGTGGCCCTATCTGCGATTGGGGGGGGACCCGTTACAAAAGCATAACAGAAAGGGTCATAAAATAGAGAATGAACATGTATGTATGTCTTTATTTATATAGCGCCATTAATGTACATAGATAGCGCTTCACAGTAGTAATACACGTGATAATCATATAAATTACAAATAACTGAACATGGGAATAAGTGCTTCAGACATAAAAGTAACATTGTGGAAGAGGAATCCTTGCTCCGAGGAGCTTACAATCTAATTGGCAGGGAGAACATACAGAGTCACTATGAGGGCATTCTGGTAAGTGCGTCTGCAGGATGTCAAGCTTTATGTATTGTGTATAGTATTAGCTACAGGGCTACTCATATGATTCTTTAAGCAAGTGTGTCTTAAAGTGGGTCTTAAAAGTGGATGTAAAGCAAATGATGAAGAGGGTTTGTCTTTATGCGAAATATGAAATAATTTACAAGGCAAAATTAAGTTGGACCTAGCATTAGTGTGCAAGGAGGCAAAGTACTGTATGCTCAGTGACAGAACCTCCATAGCGTACATCAACCGACAGTACATGTTGTGAATTGTAATAGAGAAATAGTTCATAGTTAAATACTGCATTTTAACATTATCCTTACTATGAACTAGATATTAAACTTGATATATGTCCGTTGGACTTCTGCAAACAGATAAAAGGCTAGCATAAACATGGTATGCTAATTAGTTAATTTTATTCATGTAATGTAGCATTTCACTTTTAGTGTTTTCAATTTAATATGTTCATTATTTTACTGCTTATTGATCCTCACAAGGGCAACATTAAAGGCTAGCGGCTCTGGCACTGCAGATGTTAATGTAGATTTTCCAAATGCACTTCACTGTGCAGTGTGCACAACATTGTGTTTAATTGCATGTTGCTTTCGTGATGGAACCAGTTTATCCTGCGTATTAAACACAAATCATAAAATTCTTCTGACTCCTGACCTATGACAAAATTGAACTCAGAACTTTCAGAAATTGGCCTTCAGAACTAAAAGCACAGTGCAATTAACAGTGATAACACCCCTGGCGCCTCAACTCATCCATTAACAAGAAAGGTAGTAATGAGCTTGCTCTCTCTCAAGTCCTGCAGAAAACAGCATTTTATAACCATGATATCACAGAAAGTTGATTAAAGGGTGTTTGCAGGAAAAAAAAATACAATTTGAGCATATGCTGAAAATGTATGACATTAAAGTAAATTGAAGCACAACCTTAAAATATAATTCGGCTCCATATAATTCAGTGTGTTATTTTACTTAAATCAGCAGTCTACATTGCTCATTGTTTATTAATTCATGGCCACTGTGATCTTTTCAATAGTAAAGTTCCTTTTATAATATGAGTTGTACTGTGAATGTGTCAATTTCTAAAATATAAACCTGACTTCCTCTGAGTTCAAAAGGGATTTTAGAATTTACATAGAAAGCTAAAGAAGCCAACCATGATAACCTCCGATGGCAGTCTAATTACAAGCCAGCATAATAATATATTAATAACATAACAAGTGAAAAAGTTTGAGGGGAAAAAGTAAGAAGTAGTTATTCACATCATATCAGGATGTATTACTACACACATTTTGAAATCTGAAGGGAGCTGCTGCTTTAGACCAGTAGAGAAGAACGATAGAAGAAATGTAAATACATTTCTGGCCCAGTCTAGCCCTTTACATATCGGCCAATAGCAGGTCAACAGTGTAACGTCCTGTTTCATTCTAAATTGCTGGTCTCACATTCGCTGCGAGAAGTGGGAATTCCGGGATTCTGACCACATAATCACTTGGGTAGCGACCCCATTGTCACAACGCGTCCACTAAGGCTGCGGTCCCAGTCATCACTGTGACACGCGCGCCCGGCGGGGGGGGCGTCACGTGCACAGCGATAACCGCGATCTGCGGTCTTCAGGAGAGAGGGAGAGGTTGCGACGGGAGGGGGCGTGGTCGGGTTTTGGCGGGGGCGTGGCCATGACCTCACGGGGCTGGTTCTCCCTCATTGGCTGAACCGCCGGCGGGGGCGTGGCCACGGCTCCGTCGCATGTTCCACACACAATTTTTTAGAGTGTGTGGAATCTTGCAGTACAGCGCGGCTGCTGAATGTGCGCCGACGCATGTACTCGTCCCTGAGTGACTGGGGGGCCGGTGCTTGTTCGCACAGTGCACGCCGAGGCGTGCGCTGTGGCAGTCACTGGGACCGCAGCCTAATGGTGCGAACGGCTGAGGACTGTCCTCGCTTTCCATTCAGATTTGAGTTTACCAATTCTTGAGAGAGACGAGTATGAACTACCCTAAAAAAATGTCATGGCATTCACTGAACATCACAAGGGCCACTGGCATAGCGGCACTTAAGGTGTTAACAATGTAATATGGAACTGACATTAACAAAAAATACAGTACACACACACTGAAATCTTATCAGATCTACTTTTTTTTTGTACTACGGCAGTCTGGAATAACCAGCAGAACAATAATACAGTAGTACTAAAATCCTGTTATAAAAATAATTAAAATACTTTAAAGGGTGGAGATACAATATTTTTCAGTCTACCTTGGTTATTTGATTTTCTAAAAACCATCTAGTAATTATTTTCTATTTTCCAATATTTAAATCTCATTCCACTGGGACTAGGATTGCAGTGGGTATTTTTTTTCTTCCAATCTTTGCAAATGTTGAGAGACTAATTTATTAGAATTCTCAAGCATTTGCATACCAACAGTACTCTCAGTAATTACATTTTATTGACTCTTTTTCACTGATGCTACAACATGATGTTAAATTGGTCATTTGTGCACAAAAAAGGCAAAGTCTACAATCGAATAAAAACTTAAACAAAAACAGCGTTTACTTTTTTTTTTTTACTTCAGTAGCCCATTTATATATATATATTATATATAAATAATTTAGCAAGGATTACTGAAACTTTACAGATGTAGCGAGAGTTACTATCCCTGCTGCCGAGGAACGCTGCAGGATCGCAATGGTGGCATCCTCCAGCAGCAGGGATTAACACAGTGGGAAGTCCGACATGGAGCCATGTCACCCCACACATGTCACCGTGGCTTTTACCTTCTGCTACAAGGCGGCTCCGGGGACAGTTTATCTGGCTACATCTGTATATAATCAGCCAGGGGACTGGATGCTTCTGAACTGGATATTTCACAGATCCCCTGTACATTTCATTCACATATACTGTATTGCTGCAAGAAACAATATATACTTCTTGTACAGTTACACTCATTTATTTTCTTTGCTACAATCTTGGGTTCCACAAACTTTACAATTCTGAATGTAATATACATTAGATGTGAATTTAGAAAAATTATCATAATTTCTACTTTATTTATTTAGTTCTTGTGTAGCCAGGTCACCTGATGGTTACTATTCTGCCCTTGGGCTGGCAGTAAACCCTGGTACAATCAGGTTGCCAGTAGTGATATGGGGTTTTCCCCCTCCTTGGTGCTGTACTTGAGTGACAGCGGGTGGCGGTGACATCAGGCCTGGGCATGACCAATCATGAGCCAGACCTTGTGCCCTCCTCCTGGCTGTACTTAAGGACAGGTACCGTCCAAATGTAGTAGTGTCTTTCCCCCACTGATTAAGGCAGGTTGCATAGTGGAAAGGCTGAGATTGGGCCTTTTCCAGTCCTCTTCCCCCTGGGGAGAGTGAGTGTGGACCGTACCTCTGCCTCTGCTAGGGAGGTGGGGAAGAGCTAGGACGGCTGCTGGTGCCCTTAGCCTGTAGTAACGGTCCAGGGACCATCATCCAGTGAATAGCTGAGTACTGCATCGGGCAGAATCTGCCTTGTTCCTGTAACTGTACAGAAGCGTAACAAACCCGTTCCTGTTTGCATATACCTCCTGCCTGGTGCATGACAGGGGGAATGGGAGAGAGAGAGGTAATAAGTTCTACTGTGGGAGATCACCTTCAGCTCCTGGAGCCTACGGCAGATGGAGGCGCTGCACTGCTAAAGAGATATGTGGGGTATGAACCCCAGAAGCCTGGTTCTGTGTCCCTACTACTACCAGTGGACGACTCAGCCCTCCTGTTACCAGCAGGTATCATGCACCACATGACCAGTAATGGTAGAATCTCCCAGGGGGTGGGGGAAACACTGTTACACTTGTATATCACTGATTCCATACAATCTGATTTATTATATTTGATCTATTTCTATATGACACTTAAAGGAGCAATGCAAGCGGGCAATGTTTAAAAAAAAAAAAATTTAAACATAGGATTGAAGCAGGGGGTCACTGGAGCTGAACCCCATTCATTTCTGCTCTGGGTTGGGGCCCCTGCTTCCAAAGATCCTTACATCCGAAAGGGTGCCAGTATCTTCTGCAAGTTTAAAGCTCCTATGAGCCAATAGGAAGCCACACCAGGTGACATCACAGCTTCCTCTTGGCCCAAAGGAGATTTGAAAAACAGCCATTTACATGATCCCTGCTAGCCGGGCAGAACGGCTACTGCACCCCCTACAGACAGAGGTAAGTATCTCTGGAACTAGGGGTCCCCGGAGCTGAAATGAATAGGTTTCAGCTCTGGAGACCCGCTGCTTCAATCCTATGTTTTTAAAAAAAAAATTGCCTGCTTGGTTTGCCTTTCTAGGTATCATATATAAATAGATCACATAGGTCAAAATAAATCCGATTGTATGAAGTCAGAGTGATACTCAAGCACTAAATAAATAAAGCAGAAATTATAATGTATCTAAGTTTCCAAATTAAATTTGCCAAACAAAATCGCCCGCTTGGATTGCCTCTTTCAAACGTGGATGTGTTTCGTTAGGGAATTTACTTCTTGAAATCATGTTGACAGATGCTATTCAGCTTTTTAGCTTTCAAATGATAATAGGATAATTGCAACGTGTGTTGGTTAAAGCCAATGTATGAGGAGCCAGCACGCTACATAGATAGTTGTTATATGGAGTAATAAGATACGTGAAGGGTGCAATTACTTCACAAATACATGTTCATTTTGTGTCTTTCTGTCCCTTTCTCAGTTTCTTGTGCACCAGATCTACTGTGAAATTTCAGATGATATTAACCTTGTCTGCCTAGGAAACCTGCACTGAAGCCATCAAACTTGGGAAAGCAAAGGACAGAATAGAATATTTCAGAAACTCTGTGAGGTATTCATACACATCCATTGTTCCATTGTTCTAGACCTGAAAATCAGCAAGTCATTGCAGCTTTTTTTTTTTTATATAAAAGCTGAAAAGCACAAATTTGCATTACAAATGCTTCCTGCAAGTTTATTGCTTTTAACCAAAGAGGTCATAGTTCAGAGATCATCCCAAAGAAAAATTGCAGGCCACTATCTTTTCATCAAGCTTTTCTTTTTCATGTTCAGGAAGTACCATCCTTCTTTAATAATGTCATCTGATACTAAAATGTTAAATTGCAACCCGTAACTTTATACTGTACTACAAAACAGCTTCAAGAAAATACTTGAACATGCGTTTCCTACTGTGGTCCATTTTTTTATTTCAAAGATTCAGATACAGAAGATCGTCCTGAACTCCTGACATTTTTCACTTGTAAGGTATTTTATTTCAAATAACAAGTCATTTGTTTTTAAAATTAAGTAAAAATGCTTCCTGAGAATAACCCAATGCATTCTGTCTGCTTTGACAAACAGTGCTGTAAGTAAATTGCTGCTGGCAATCTTATTCTGTCCCAAGTTGCCAGCAGCATTGTGAACCTGATGTTCACAATGTAGGAATTGTTTTTGATGAAGGAGATCACCCGGCAACAGGGTCCTCTCCGTACTCGATATCTCTACAGGAATAAAATTCTCGGGTACTGTACGAGGGATGTGTACAATCTGCTAAGATTGGTCCCTGAGTTGGTCTCAACTAGGACATTACATATCTTCTTTAGCAGCTCACTGGTACAAAATCAACTTAACACATTGAAATCTGAGTAGGACCAACTTTGCGTGGCTTTCATTTCAATCTGTAGTAATGTTTATTACAGTACGTGCATGCATCCATGCACAAAGTATAATACAGGTGAAATAGACCAGGGTGAGCAATCTTTCCCTGCTGCGCCCCCTGCCTGCTTCCCTCCCTTCCTTACCTTGTCTCTGGCTCTTGACATCAAGTGACGTCACATGACCATGCAGCGTCATTTGACGCCATGTTGCCATGGCGACGCGTCGCCGAAGACAGGGTAAGTGAAGTTGCAGAGGCCTCACGCAATGCCCTGGCATTAAATGCCTTGGGGGAAAAGCGCGGGGCCTCTGCAACTTCCGCGCCCGCCCTAAATAATCTTGCGCCCTCCAGTTTGCGCACCTCAGCCCCCAATCGTGGGATTCAGAATCACTTGTTTCAGAGCAGGTTCTCGTTCGGGGAAGTGTGTCCAATGTGGCCGAGCGGTCTACGTGCGGCAGGTGCGGTTCTCTCCCGGCGCTCCCTCCCCAGTTACCGCTGGCAGCTGTTTGAGCGGAGTGGGGGTGTTTGGGGGAGACGGGTGCGGTGGTCCCATGGCCTGGGTTCCCACTGCTTTGGGTTGGGGTTTGGCGGTCGCTTCTGAGGGAGATGTGAGAGTGAGTTGTAAGAGATGTGAGAGGGATTGAGGGAGTTGTGAGAGGGACTGCGGGAGATGTGAGAGGGACTGAGGGAGATGTGAGAGGGAGTGAGGGAGATGTGAGAGGGACTGAGGGAGATGTGAGAGGGACTGAGGGAGATGTGAGAGGGACTGCGGGAGATGTGAGAGGGGCTGAGGGAGATGTGAGAGGGACTGAGGGAGATGTGAGAGGGACTGAGGGAGATGTGAGAGGGGCTGAGGGAGATGTGAGAGGGACTGAGGGAGATGTGAGAGGGAGTGAGGGAGATGTGAGAGGGAGTGAGGGAGATGTGAGAGGGAGTGAGGGAGATGTGAGAGGGACTGCGGGAGATGTGAGAGGGACTGCGGGAAATGTGAGAGGGACTGCGGGAAATGTGAGAGGGACTGCGGGAGATGTGAGAGGGGCTGAGGGAGATGTGAGAGGGACTGAGGGAGATGTGAGAGGGGCTGAGGGAGATGTGAGAGGGACTGAGGGAGATGTGAGAGGGACTGAGGGAGATGTGAGAGGGACTGAGGGAGATGTGAGAGGGAGTGAGGGAGATGTGAGAGGGAGTGAGGGAGATGTGAGAGGGACTGGGGGAGATGTGAGAGGGACTGAGGGAGATGTGAGAGGGACTGAGGGAGATGTGAGAGGGACTGAGGGAGATGTGAGAGGGAGTGAGGGAGATGTGAGAGGGAGTGAGGGAGATGTGAGAGGGAGTGAGGGAGATGTGAGAGGGACTGCGGGAGATGTGAGAGGGACTGAGGGAGATGTGAGAGGGGCTGAGGGAGATGTGAGAGGGACTGCGGGAGATGTGAGAGGGGCTGAGGGAGATGTGAGAGGGACTGAGGGAGATGTGAGAGGGGCTGAGGGAGATGTGAGAGGGACTGAGGGAGATGTGAGAGGGAGTGAGGGAGATGTGAGAGGGAGTGAGGGAGATGTGAGAGGGAGTGAGGGAGATGTGAGAGGGACTGCGGGAAATGTGAGAGGGACTGCGGGAAATGTGAGAGGGACTGCGGGAAATGTGAGAGGGACTGCGGGAAATGTGAGAGGGACTGCGGGAAATGTGAGAGGGACTGAGGGAGATGTGAGAGGGACTGCGGGAGATGTGAGAGGGACTTAGGGAGATGTTAGAGGGACTGGGGGAGACGTGAGGGGGGCTGGGGGAGATGTAAGGGGGGCTGGGGGAGATGTAAGGGGGGCTGGGAGAGATGTGAGGGGGACTTGGGGAGATCTGAGTATGCTGAGGGGGACTGCAGGAGATCTGAGGATGATGAGGGGGAGAGCTGATGATGATTTTTTCACTATGAAAGGGCGGTAAGGTGATAGAAAACCGGTTGCTAAAATTTCTGAATCCCAGCACTGCCCGCCCGTAAAAGTTTACACTCTCTTTTTGTACATGCAAAGAGGTCAAATGAATCGTCCAAAGTAACACAGAGTCTATTTTGGATATGATTTTTCTGGTTCAAATTCCCTATTTCATTCTCCATCCTTTAAATCTGGGTTCTTTAACTTGCAGCCAAACCCACCCAGGGAAGGGCCTTAGAGTGGCCTTTTGGAAAGTCTGCCCCATCTAATTTAATTGTAGTTGCTCTGGCGGATAAATGCAATCGTTCACACAAACTAATTTGTAAGCTAAGGCAGGTTTTAAACAGTGATAAGGTAACAAAAATAAGGTAATAAGAATTCATTCCTAAGCAAAACAGTACACATTGCTTCCTACGGGCTGTTGCTTTACAATCGTATACTGTATGATTTTTCGACTGCAGCATATTGAGATTTATAGGAGGCTGTGAGCAGTAGCTGGTACTCTGACATTCCACTAATGTCTGTATTCTGATCTCAGCTGAAAACTGTCTGACAATATTTAGGTAATACTATTTGTTGACAAACAGGTTGCAGGCTACTTCTCTTTATATACGCTCTTTAAATAATAAAAAGGAAAGATTAGAACAAAGGATAATACAGCACACCAACAATTGCTGTTCATTAAGGATCTACGGTGAAGCAAACGGTAAGTAAACCACAAGACACAAAACATACATCTCTGTTTATCTTAAATCCTGATGCCAAGAGACAAGAGTGAACAGAGGCGAGACAGGTTATTGAACAGATGACGATGACATCATTCCTGACCTGACTGCAAACGTCTACATTTCCAAGGTTGTAAAACTTGACTGTTCTGCATCATATTCTCACCCACAGCATACATTTCAAAGCTAGTCACGATGTGAAAATGTTGTAAGTTATTTTATATTTCCTCCACATTTCCCTAAAGTGACACCATTTGCACACAAAGGGGTAGTTACTGACCATATAACACACAGGTGCTGTCGGAACAAATGGTACTGAGATGAAAGATTGGGACACCCTAAACCACATACCACAAACATTAAGAATACAGGAAAGGATTCATAATATCCAGTACATTGTATATTTGTTTTTAGTGTTATACTTAATTAAAATATTATTTATGAACCAAACATTAGCATATCAGATACTGAAACAGATGCCTTTGTCCCAAATATTATTGATGTGCTCCAAATGAATGCAGTGCATTATATTGAGCCAAGATTTTTAGCTGGTGGAGAAACTTCATTACATTCCCCAAAGTGATTTCTACTTCCCTTCAATAGGTACATTCTCAAACAGATACGATGTATGCAGCTGTTTCCAGTCGTGCGATTTAAAATGAGGAAATGTCCACAAACTGTAGATGTGGATGTAGTTAATTTACCTCATACAGCTCAACCCCATTATAACGTGATCCGTTACAACGCGAATCCGCTTATGACGCGATGCAAGCGTGGCTCCCAATTTCCATGCAGATCTTCCTACCATGCTGGCTCTGGCGCTGATTTTCCTCTCTCTCCCTGCCAGCTGGAAGCTGACGGCAGAAGCAGGGAGAGGAGAGAGCGGCCAGCTGCTGCTGCTGCTGCTGCTGCTGCTGTTGCTGCTGCTGCTGCTGCTGTTGCTGCTGCTGCTGTTGCTGCTGCTGTTGTCGGGTCACTCCTGCATGGGGGGTTCGCTGCGCTGCCAGGCCTGGGACAGCTGGGAGTTATCCAAGCTCTCCCCCTCCGGCGGCCGTGGAACCCCTGAAGGGTACAATTCTCGCATGCAAAAAAAATCCTAACGCGATCCGCTTATAACGCCATGTGATCCTTTGAACCCCAAGCACCGCGTTATAACGGGTTTGAGCTGTACCATTACGTTAGGTTAATCTCCCAAGATTAAGAAAAAATGGGGAATGACCCCCAAATATACCTGAGGCTACTACCAAGGCTGTAAATATATCAGTCCATGGAACAAGGAGAAAGACACCACATCTTCATAAAATGTTGCTATAAAAGCTATAGGAATTTCATCCGTCTCTGGACTAAATCAGGGTGGGGGGCTGGGAAGCATATAACACCGGTAGAAGTACAGAAAGGCACGTCCAAGCAAACGCCTAAAGGTAAGTCAATATATCCGGTAACCGTTGGCCTCACCTGCGCCCTGTGTCCTGCGATGTAACAAATCAGCTAGTCAGTACGGACGGTGACTTGTGTGGTCTGCCTAAGTGAGCAGCGTGGTTCCAGGCTGCTCGTGGTGTCGGCGTGCTCCAGCCGGAAGTGACGACAAGGGGAAGAAAAAACGAGTGACTCAGCGGTCACAGCTCCTCCAAACAGCCAGACGCTGTTATCAAAGTCCTCTTCTGGACGAAACGCGTCATAGTATCTCTTTTTGTTGATGTTCACTTTCTGATTTAATAAAGTTTTTTACTTTTTCAATGCGTCTGGCTGTTTGGAGGAGCTGTGACCGCTGAGTCACTCGTTTTTTCTTCACCTAATCTAATTTGGAGAGTAACCTAGGACTATAGGTACATAGCAGTGCTATGTCATAAGACCCCATTGAATGGGTCATCCGGTGCTGGAAGGTATTAGAATAGCACTGGTTAGAAAATATTTCCAATAGTGTTTTCGCCAATAAATTGACCAAAATGATAGGCATTTACTGGTAATGTGTCAAGCTACTTTGCACCTATTCAGTCCCTTGCAACTGCATGTTGTTTGGGGCATGCAAATAAATTGCGGGGAATTAATAGATGTACAAATTATATTCAATTTATATAACATCTTGTATCTCTGTTTTCGATCTCCAATAAACTTCCCTAGGTGCAAAATGGCCTACACGTCAGTGAATTAAGATGTGCAAATGTAATAAATCTATTATCTATATCAGTATTTTTCAACAGGGGTCCAGGCATCTCTAAAGGGTTCCCAGCAATTTTCAGGTCATTTGAAAACTGTACCAAATAGAGAAGATTTTACAATGCAT
This sequence comes from Ascaphus truei, assembly GCF_040206685.1. Classification (NCBI taxonomy): domain Eukaryota; kingdom Metazoa; phylum Chordata; class Amphibia; order Anura; family Ascaphidae; genus Ascaphus; species Ascaphus truei. Next base: position 315,822,604 of record NC_134484.1, read on the forward strand.
CTGATCTTAGACGTGTTATTAGAGAGGGTTGGGGTTCCTTACAATGCATCTGATATCAGACACGCTATTAGAGAGGGTTGGGGTTCCTTACAATGCATCTGATCTCAGACTCGCTATTAGAGAGGGTTGGGGTTCCTTACAAAGCATCTCATCTCAGACGCATTATTAGAGAGGGTTGGGGTTCCTTACAATGCATCTCATCTCAGACACACTATTAGAGACGTTTGGGGTTCCTCAGAATGCCACAATAAAACTGTAGGGTTCCTTAACAAAAAAAAAGTTTTAAAAAACCCCACTGATCTATACATTGTAGAATTCATCTGTGTTTTTGTAGGTGCGCGATCCAAATTAATCCCCACTATTGTAGTCGTATACCTGGTACTAGATGAATATAAATTATCTAGGTGGGAAAGCACAGGTCTGCTGTTGTTTAGTTCACCCTAATTGATCTCACTACCAAATGAGGTAAAGTTGTGTATTGTCACTGTGCCAGGAGATGTTATGGTTCATTGGCTCCCTCTTCTGTTGTGTTTACATCTCAGTGAATAGTTTGAAGAAAAAAAAAAAAAAACCATTGGATAGAAGTGATCCCATTATAAGGACAGCCTTCAGGCACTTAACCCCTGACATTGCTTCGATCATTCGTGGTCCTGACAGCTTGATTTAAATGAAAGGTGCAGTAATATATATATTATTGAAGTTAATAAATTGAGAAAAGTACACACTGTAACACATCTCATCCTTATTTGGTGATTGCTTAGTTATTCAATATGTTTCAAAGATGTTTAGCATAAATGCAGAATGCACAATTATACCACAGGATAAAAAATACATACTGCTTCATGAAACAGCAAATTGGGGGTTTATACATGCATGAGGCAAGAATGTGGTTGTACTGCCACAATTGCAGTGATTATGGCTGAGTTAAAAAGCATATTTCCAGATAGTCAGAATGGTGTTAATATATTTAATTACAAGTGCAGATCTACACAACACAAGCTATAATGTAACCAATATACAGTATGTGAACCTGGTTTAAGGAGCTGTCTGCAAGCAGTTTTTCAAACAACCAACAGTAAGTGACTGTCATAATACATTACATTAGTTAATTGGCACAAATTCATACATTTATTGGCTAACAATTTTTTTTTTTTTTAAGTTTCCAGGGCCATTTGGTTGCCCATAGACATTAGAATTTGATCATTATTTTTTTTCTCAAGTACAACACAATATCTCTAATACAGTGGTTTTCAAACTTTGAGTTAATGAATCCTATAATAATATTGTGAAATTCTGCAGAACCCCAACCCTCACTAATAGTGTGTCTGAGATCAGATGCATTGTACTGAACCCCAATCCTCTCTTACAGCGCATCTGAGATCAGATGCATTGTAAGGAACCCCAACCCTCTCTAATAGCGCATCTGAGATCAGATGCATTGTATATTATTTTGTATTTGGTACAATTTTAACATGACCTGAAAATTGCAGGGAACCTTTCAGGGATCCCCGTGGAACACAAGAGTTCCTAGGAACCCTGGTTGAAAAACACTATTCTAATAAAGACAAAAATGACAAATGAAAGGTAAATCACTACATCACATGTAGATAGGTCACTTAGCTACCTTTTTTGTCTAATACCTCAATAATTACAAAGTGGTGATGATAACTTTATCAATATGATCAAACCGAGATAATGGTTCAAGAACAAGTTGTGTCTGCAGTACTTGTGAAAATGGCCAATTTATTTTATCTTTGTGCTTTAGGCACTAAACAATAGAATGCAAACCATTTATGGGAGCGAGGGACACATTGGGGATTATTCAAGTGTGATAGTGCCAATTAGGGTACTATTGCACTGAAACACCCACTATAATTTGCACTTTCAATGCTTAACCCTGTAAATTCAATGTACACTGTGAGAGCTACTGTACCTAAAAAAGTACTTTATTCTGATGACACTGATGTAAGAAACATCATTGTATTATTATTTTTTTCAAAGTCCACAAGAAAAAATAAAATTAGTACGCGCGGTCCCAAAAATTTTGCAATGTCACAAAAGTGTCATTGAATTTCTCTCTGCAGCTCCTCACTTTCCCGTGATCAGCGGGGCAAGCAACCGAAGGAACAAACATATATTGCAGGGCGCATAAAGAGAAAAAAACACACTATCAGTATAAATAATAGGGTACTTTATATTTATAATATGCAACAATATAATAACATTTACAGAAAAGACAGGATCACAGAAAATCCAAACATCTAAGGTGACGTCACACGCAGCAGTGAGAGAGCGTGACCACGTTTTTACCCGGGCAGGAATGGATTTACCTCTCTGTGGGCAGTCTGTACGTTAGGGTAAGGGTTGTTTTTTGAGCTGAGAGAACTGCTTTTACCAGTGTTTACTGAATAGGCAATAGAGACCTTGCCTTTGTAATTGCCTGCCAACACCCCACCCTTTCTGACTTCCCCTTAGATGTTTGGATTTACTGTGATCCTGTCTTTTATGTAAACGTTATTATATCGTTGCATATTATAAATATAAAGTAACCTTTTATTTATACTGAGTGTGTGTTTTTTTTCTCTTTATGTGCCCTGCTATATACGATTATTATTTTTTTGCCACAGTATGTGGACTGCAGGTTTCTGGTACATCTCCCTCTGTTCTACTCTCAAAGATAGGCCTTGTGTTGAGTATCTAAGGACAGAAATGGTGCAGTTTGGGTGTTAGCATTTCCTGTGTCAGGTATTTCCAACCTAGATCTACCCTTGCACTTGTACATTAAATATAATACCTACCCATGCAAATAAAACTAAATAGGTCAGTTCACAACACCATGTTCCTGGAACTAAGATTCAGTTCTGGATACTGCTGTTAATACTAGTGCCCAGTAGCTTGACTACAAACACTTGATTCTTTGAGCCACCAGTCAGAGTTGCTTTGGCATGCCACATTAAAGGCCTACTATAGAAGTACCAGGTGGAATAGCTCTGGTTGTTTATACTGATTTATGATATAAACATACTCCATGTGAGAGATATATGTGGTTCGGCACTTGGGTTATGTTTTCATACCCTTGATTTATGAAAGCAGCGAGACTCCAAAAATAAAAGTACATGAAGTAATTTTAGAGCATGCTAGTAAGCGCTTCAGATTTCAACATTTGAGGTTGGCTGTTCTTAAGGGGACAGTGCCCTCTTGTGGCAGAAAACACTGCTGCCATTGTAAAGGAAGTGGAATGGCTCCCAAATATACAGAACATTTTGGGGCCTTATTCTATAAACAACGAAGAGGCCATTTGGGCCAGTTGCAGCCAAAAATCCAGAATTAAGCCAATGGTGATTTTCTGCTTAATTGGTCTCGAATGGCTGCTTTGGCCTATATAGATGGTGCATATTCCCTTTGTCTTAACTTTCCAAATTCTCTTCACCCTTTTAGTGGCCAACTTTTTATGCCATGCATTCCTTTTCATTTATATGAAATTACTGTAAGTCTTTAAAGGGGACTCGATGGCTCTGAAGCTTACCACCTTTGCAAGAACAGAAGAGATATGAGCTGTAGCAGTGCAGGGTTTAGGAGACGACCCAAACTCAGTGGATGCTTTGTGCATGTAATAAGAGACTTCCAGTTTTCCAGGATTTTTGACATTCACCAAACACCAGCAGGGCCATTCAAACCAATAGGACCAAATAGACCACATTATGGGGCTTATGCAGAGAGGATAGAGAAGGGAAATAGCACCATATTTTGGAGAAAATATTTCCCAGAGAAGCTTCTCCTGCAGAGAACATGGAGAGATTCATAAAATTCTCCACAGCAGGTTTCTTTACTTTAAAAATTGCCAAACATGTGGAGAGATTGGTAAATTCGCCATGTTAAAATAGGGTGGTATGCAGGTAGCATAGATGCACTGCAACTCGCCATTCTGCCCTATATTATAGTGAGTTCAATCTAGCCAGAAAAACTTGGCAATTTTGAATCTCATCAGAAAAATTAGGTAACGCAGCTTTCTGCATACGACCATAACTTGCTCCAATTCTGTGGCTATTTTCTTGCCGTTTTCACATTAAATTCTCTATCCTCTCTGCATAAGGCCCAATATGTGTTCACTTGCAATTAATAAATTGGCCAGAATTGCATGCCTGGTTGGGAAAAAAACATAATCTGTCAAAATTAAAAAATAAAAAATAAATAAAAGGTTTCACCTACTTTTGAACAATTCATCTATTTTTGTTAAGGTATTAATGATATTGCTACTTAAACATAACCTATATTTCAAATCTGCTTTTAAAATTCACGCATTGCTGAGCTACAAATGATTGTACTTTTCATTAATGTTAAAGCTAAATGCCAGTGTTGCCTGCCTTGTTTTGAGGTGCCTGCAAGTAAAGAATGTTTGGGGTCATAGTATATCTCTTTTAATCATGCTTAGAATACAAGGTTAACTGTGGCAATGCGCTCACTTAAGATAAGAGCTTAAGTGAGCAATGCGCTCAGTTAAGATAAGAGCTTAGTCTTCCTTCATCAACACAATTGGACCCAGTGAGCATCAAATCAAGTAAGTGAAGGGAGAAAGCATTGTATACATTATCTACTAGCAATCAATGACTTTAATTAGGTAGGGTGCTTGCCAATTATGGCAAACTATAGCTTGTTTATAATCCAGCACTAAACCCTGAACAGTGTTCTGTAGATAATTATCAGGAAAATTATGAGAATATGGGTCGAGAGGGGAAAGTGGGCGGGGGGGGGGGGGCAGCATCGACCCATCTAGTCTATAAATCCAGGGATTCTCAACTCAGTCTTCAAGCCCCCCCAACAGGTCGGGTTTTCTGGATATCCCAGCTTTAGCTAAGGTGGCTCAATCAGAGGCTCAGTCAGATACTGAGGCTCTGATTGAGCTACCTGTGCTGAAGCAGGGACTGATTGAGCCACCTGTACTGAAGCAGGGATATCCTGAAAACATGACCTGTTGGAGGGTCTTGAGGACTGGAGTTGAGCAGTTCTGTATTAACCCATTATTTCTGCAGATATAGAAGTGCAGTGCCCTGCATGTCTCTGCTGTACAATAAAGTAAGTAGAGGATCCAGGGCACTTCGGATTTGCAAAAAATAATTTTATTCTCTTAGTGGCACACACAACGTTTCGAACTTCAATCAGTTCTTTATTACTCTGCTGTACAATAGTCACATCCATGTCCTGCCATAACTGTGATAGGGCCCGTACAGCAATACCAGGAAGGTGGGGTTGAAAAGAATGTGATTTTAAAATAGCATTTTTATTTAATACTGAGTTCCTTTAGCAGTGATGTATCACCAGTGTTAGAAGTATTATGCTACTAGGTAATTTAGTAACATCGAATCTTCCTATAATCCATGGAAAGCATAAAGAACATTATGAGGATTTCCACTGATGTTTATAATACCCAGAACTTCCTGGATGGGAAGTTACATTAACAAAGTGGAAATATCGAAGCCCCCTAGTCTAATATTGAAATAATGTTTAAAACATCCATATTAAGAGTAAAATAAAAATTTGTTAAAAAAAATGATGAGCAGCAAGAGGAGCACCTAGCATTTGTGAGTTGTGCCCTGCCTTTAAATAAAACCAAAATAGTAGGAAATCTGCCCAATTTAAATGTCATTAGCGAGTTGCAACTAGGATGATACAAGCATAATCAAGATATGGTCATGCAAAGAAAACTTTCTGGCACTTAGAGACTGATTTCACGACCCATTGTCTCGTGCTTTCTGTTTGCCTGTGATTAAAATATTAGCTGTAGCAGTCAGATGGAAAACCACCACCAAAGCACAGGGAATATGAATGGTTGCCAGCAAGTGTAAATTGATATTGATTAAACATAAGTGGGTAGCCAATTATTGTTTACGTGTACTTTTCTTTTCAATATTATCGTGTCCATTATATCTTTCTTTCGTTGAACTAAAGAAGCAATCTGAGGTAGTTTAATTCATTTTTAGGGTCTTTGGGATACGGCTAACCCCAGCTTCTGTGTGCCATTTATCAACTCTGACATAATGCTCCCTGAAAAACATTGTTCCAAATATACATTTATATGGCTGATGTGAACTACCACAGAATCAAGAGAAGCCAGACAATAACAAAAATGTCCATAACATGTTGATATTTTTAAATATTTAAAACAAAAGGGGAAGAAATGGCTTCTGGATGAAGTGACGTTAGTCACGAAATGCGTAGGGACATGAATTGGGGCCCTGGTAACTTCTGTTGCACCTACTGTATGTCTGAATAAACCTCTTACAGTATGTTTGCATCTCGACTGTGAACTATTGTGAATTTTCATTTGGGTCCATTGTTCAGCATCTGTGGAGTTGAGGAATCCAGGTATGTGAACTCTACTGCATCTGTTATAAACAATAACTGCTGAATGCATTTTTGAAGGGGAGTGCTATGATAACCTTTTTAGGGATGGATGATTATAGACATCTAGGTGCCAAGCGCCTTCTGGCAACGTGTGATCACTTGGGTAGCAATCCGAAGGTTTCGGATTTTACCCTACAGACTGTGACGGTAGGATAAGCCGGTGTGGTTACCCCTGATCCGTGTGTTGGGTTTATAAGGTGTCAGCTCTTGGACCTAGTGTTATATCTGCATAACCTGTAATTGTGCGGTAATAAAGTATTTTATGTGTTTTTATCTTTCCAGGAGTGACAGCAAGCAGAGGTGGTATGAGTTTCAAAGGGGGTTCTGCGGGGAAAGTGTTGGCAGATTGTGTCTAACTAGACAGGGCCCAGAGTGGCTAGTTCCCCAAAAAATGTACCCAGGAATCAGATCGGATGCCTGGATGCATGTAGACACATGGTCCCTGTAATATCTCCCCTTGAAAACGCTTGTGTGACTCACCACAGGATTTCCCTGCTTCAGCACAGACCAGAAAGGTAACACGGGGCACAGGGATGTGAGGTGTCCCTGAAACAGTCAAGGGGTCCCTAGATTAATGGGGACACTCAATAAAGGCCCCGTCACCCAGAACCGGTATAGGAATTCTGAGATACTCTAATCATTTAAGGTTGTGAGGGGATTCTTAGAATCCGTAATAAGTTTATTATAAAGTGTGTGGGGAATATGGCTAGGGGGAAATGACGTGCAGTTTCATCTTCGATTCCCCATAACCAGAAGGTCTTAGGGTTGTTAAAGCGAATGTTTTATTAACAAAGTGTGTTACAGTAATTACATGTATGCTTTGTGCACAGTAAAATGAGGCGCAGGGATGAAAAGTGTTCCTGTAGCTCCGGGGATCCCTAGGTAACAAAGGGGTTCAGGGGATACTCCAGATAAGTTACAAAGCTGAGAGGTTTTGGTAACATAACAGGTCAGGTTTTTACAGAGTGCTAGAGATAAGGCTAGTGAGTATAAAGTAAAAGTTCTCAATCAATCCTTCGCACCAGAAAGACCTTGTTATTTTCGCCAAGTAAAGTGTAACAGCATATTTTATTAAAGTCTACATTTAATAAAGGTATATATGTTTGATGCACTGTATATGAGTTGAGGGGTGTCCAAGTAACTGACCCCAGAGACCAGATGCTACCAAGTTGGTGCCACTCTCTCTGCTCAGAGGTCGGGGCTTGAAAGACCCAGCTGGACAGAAGTGTGAGGAGCATTTGGGTGGGAGGGCTAAGTAAAGCACCCACATCCTCAGATCAAAGGGTCCATGTGACCTATCCCAGACAGGCAGGAGTCAATCACCGTGGGGGTGCATAGGGGAGGCAGAGAGGAATATTTCACCTGCCCCTGGGGACAACAAGGTGTTTAAGAAACCCTGTTTAGTTATCTCAGATTGGTTGCTTGGAAAATGTCTCAGGCTTCTTGATTGGGCAATAGTAATTTGGGCATGAAACATTAGAGGTATTATAACCCCTTGCGCGCCTCAGATTTGGCAGTTGTCTAAGGTTCTCCAAGATTCACTCAAGTTTTTAGATTCTGAGGATTCTAAGGGTTTTCAGTCTGCAGCAAGGAAGAAAAGGGGCTTCAGCAGAAAGCTGCCTGAATATTTTCTGTTTAAAACCAGAGACAGAACATGAAACACAGACAGAGCTCAGTGCTACATCCATTAACACAGATACACGGTACAGTGCCTCTATATATATATATATATATATATATATATTTTTTTATATATATATATATATATATATATATATACTGTACCGTGTATCTGTGTTAATGGATGTAGCACTGAGCTCTGTCTGTGTTTCATGTTCTGTCTCTGGTTTTAAATATATATTGCCATGCTCAGTAGCACTCCTCTTTGACACCTATACGCATATATATATATATATATATATATATATATATATATATTGTGGTTATTTTGGGGGTTCAATATGAGGTTATTGGGGTTCTGTATGTTTTGAATATTTTCTGTCCTGTTTTTGCAACTGCTCAGGAGAAAATCCTTAAGTAAGGATTCCCTGCCCCTGGGAAAGTTAGGTGGTTATCCCAGTCCCAAGTAAGTGTGCTTTTTCCTGTATTTTGTGTAACATTGATTTTTTGCCTATTTTTAAGTGAATACATTACAATTTATTTCATTACACGTTTTGCTCAGTGAAATGATCCTGGTATAAAAGGTGTGGTTTGCCTGGTCTCTCGTGGCACAGACATCAACAGAAGATGAAGCTCCCCTTCCGCTCACAGAAAGTGGTGCACATGCTTTCTTGAAGTCACTGGAAGTCACCAGGGTCACAGCATCGTGCTGGTGCCCTTGTGATGTCCGGTGAACTTCCTTAGGGCACTCAATGGGCTAAAGCAGCAAGCTTCATGGATTACTTATTAAATAAACCAAGGATATTGACTTGACAGTCAAGTTTCTTGCGACGGATGCCTGAAAGTTCTATGTCACTGAAAAATGGGAGAAAAATGGCAGCACCAGATTAAGATCTCGACACACAATGCGACCTGTAATTATACTCTGATATTTATTATCAAAATGCCCCCCTTAGTATCAACACAGGTATTTTACTGAACTTCTTGAATAGCCTGCTAATGTTCCTCTTATTTTTACTGGATTTTTTTCAAATCTATTTTATTCTAGAAAACGACAAAAGAAGAAAATATTTAAGGAAGAAAAAAAAAATATGATTGAAAGGCACAGTAGATCAATGTAACATGTCACCATTTACAGTACACACTACATTACATGTATGTAAGATTAATAGTTTAAACCCCTGTTCTCTTGCTTTGATACATAGGCCCTTGTCTCAGTGGCTGAGTATTTGTAGCCACCACAAACTTTAAAAAACATTCATCAACAATAACGGTATATTTCTCATTGGCTAAAAGAAGGGTGCTAGATTTGACCCCTTTGTAAATATGTACAAAGACATTTTAAGTGTGCACACAACAGAAAACCTAAAATAGGAAGTCATTTTCAATGACAATGAGTTGCCAATCTCACCACCGCTGAAGATGACAAATGTAAAGATAATAAAGTATACGAGTTGCACATTCTGGATTTGCAATCAGTGTAAAGAATTTATTGTGGAGTCGCTGTCCACTGCCAACATTTCAACCTCTACTGGGACCACAATACTGACTCCCACCACTTGTGCTGTAAGTTTGCTCCAGGCATCTACTTCTTTTCCAGAAAAAGAAAACATGTAAGGGAGTATGGCTCATGACCTAGTTTTCTATGCACAATTAAACAAGAAAGTACAAACAAAAGCATTGGCATCTACATTTAAGGCTACGTATCACAATACTCTTTCATTTGACCTCAACAGACACTAACTTATTATATATCATGAATATACTATGATATGTCTTTTGTTATACCGTATGTTATTATTATGCCACTGGTTAATGGGTGCTACAATGTATCATCGTTTAATAAAAAAAAAGAATATTTACATTAAAATAGAAAGATATGAGTGTGCATCAATGTATCAATGCACTTTTTTGCTATCTTGTCCAAATTGATATACAGTAAAAAAAAAAACTGTGGCTAATCTGCGTCAAATAAGAAACAATCAGAAAGTTAAATACAAGTTTGATGTAAGTTATTTTGCAGTTATACGGAACCTAATACCTACTGTACCACTGTATATTTCTTATATATTGTTTCATCTTTCATTATATTCACCATACAGAATATGTTCATACCCAGACCACACATGACTTCCAATAAAGCAATATAGCAATGGTTCTAGTTGAACAATTAATAATGCCACAAAGTAGATGGAGAAATGTTAGTATCTGGTGTTTAGGTCACTTATAAATGGGCAGACACGCTGCCTATTTCCACAGCAGACAGAAATTAACAATATTTAGGGAGAATCCTGAAGCGGGCAACTGAGTACCCAGAAAACGCAAACAGATCAAATGCATCATTTTAGCCTCAACCTATTAGATGTACCTGCTGACTGATCTTATATGAACACATCAGGTATGATCACATTTAGGAAATTATTTGGTTTTGTGAGGACTGCTACTATAACAGGGGTGGCTATACTCGGTCCTCAAGGGCCACCAACAGTCAAGGTATTAAGGATATCCCTGCTTCAGCACAGGTGGCTCAATAATTTTGATTGAGCCACTTGTGCTGAAGCAGGCATATTCCTAATACCTGGCCTGAGGACTGAGTTTGGCCAGCCTTGTACTATAGTTCCCAATACAGGCATACCCCGCATTAACGTACACAATGGGTCCAGAGCATGTATGTAAAGCGACTTATCGATACTTCGGTACAGGTAGGGAGCTGGTATTGCTATTCAGGACGTGCTGACAGGCGCATGTGCGAGCTCCTTTTGCCTATTGGGCAAGGAGAATCAGTGCGTCACTACTACGGCGGTCTGCAGGACAAAATAAGTGTCTGTACTCGTGAAGTGAGCGTACGGACACGGGTATGGTACTATTGAAAATATGTCCTTACTCGCGAGTGTACTTAAAGTGAGTGTCTTTAATCCGGGATATGCCTATAAGTCACTGGGGGCTTCCGCCACCATTGTTGCTGATAGATCTGAGGTCACCACATGTCAATATTTGTCTCCCTGGTAGTTCTCTGAGTGCAAAGTTAGACTAGCATGCCCTAAGCATTTATGTGTAGCATATACATGTTAAATTAGGCATTTGCAATAAAAAAAAGAAATTGGGAAAATTGCCAGATTAATGCAAAAACAGGATGTAGATCCGGATGCAGCATCGCTCAAACAGCTGCTGCACATATTTAACTGATTTTAAAGATACAATTTGTCTTCAGAAGAGTGCAAGTGGCAATAAGTACGAGACACTTCTGTTCCCAATATCCCTTTCCCAACTAGAACAGATCATTGAAAGCATGTCCCCCAAACCATAACCTTGTTTATTATTTCCACAAATACCATTATTTGAATCATGCCAATTTATAAAGTTAAGATTCAAATATCGGGTATTCTTTTGTGTTTCTTTCCTTCTTTATTAATCTAACATTAATGTCAATGTATGTATATCTTTATATAGCTCCCACAGTGTACTCAGTGCTTTACAAAGACAATACAGTAAAGGGAACTAGAATACAATAAGCGCAGCAAAGTCAGAAAATAGGAAAGGAAATCCCTGCCCCGGAGACTTTACAATCTAAGTGGTATGATGGGAGACTTACAGAGACAACAGGTGAGGGAATAAGTGCAGTAGATGGCAGTGCTTGGCTGCAATGGTTGGTGGGAGTGACAGTGGGTGTGGGACAATAGACCTCTCATTTTATCACAGGGCTGTCAAGCTCTGAAGGCTCAAATGAGTGAGATTTGAATGTTTTGGAACACCAATGGCATTTTAATGAAACAAATTCAGATTTCAGTGCCTCTCAAAGCCCTCTCAGCACCACCTTAAAGTAACCCACAACTTTTGTTTTCAAACTTCTAAGCCATTGTTTTTCAATGGGGGTTCCTATGAAGCCATGGGTTCCCTGGGCATCCATAAAGGGTTCCCTGTAATTTTCTAGTGATTTGAAAATTGTACCAACCACAGAATTAAATAGAAATAGCTGTGTTAGTCCAGTAGCGATAGTGCAAAGTAAATGAGTACTTCAGTATTAGGTACATTCGGATTTTTCACATCTGTGTTAAACTCATGGGATAATTGTAAATCAGTATTGCTTAAGGAAGAGAGAGAACTCTCAAAAGCTTGTCTTACAATATCAACTGTTAATCCAAATAACCACCTAATACTCATTTACTCTGCACCAAATACAGAAGAATTTACAATGCATCTGATCTCAGACACGCTATTAGAGAGGGTTGGGGCTCCTTACAATGCATCTGATCTCAGACACGCTATTAGAGAGGGTTGGGGCTCCTTACAATGCATCTGATCTCAGACACGCTATTAGAGAGGGTTGGGGTTCCTTACAATGCATCTGATCTCAGACGCGCTGTTAGAGAGGGTTGGGGTTCCTTACAGTACATCTGATGTCAGGTGCGCTAATAGAGAGGTTTGGAAGACTGTCCCGGGCCCGGCAGCTTCAGGGGACTGTCCATCTGGTGGTAGAAGTTTCGCTCCCCCTCTGCAGTGGGCCTCTCTCTACTGCTGCCGGGCCTCCGTGTAAGCCCCACCCCCGCACATCAGACATTAGGCTCACACAGAACTTGGGCCCAACTTCTGGATTTTCTGCAGCACCGGAGGCTTCCCCCCCAAGATAAGGGGTGGTGTGTGTGTGTAACAGGGGAGTAATCCCTGTTCAAGTAATGTGCCTTTAATCTAGCAGTGTGGTGGTTAACTGCTGGTAGTCAATTAATAAACACCACCTGCCTGATTTAGATTGCTTACAAAAGCCTGTCTGTTGAGACAGGAAGGGACTCCTTAGCTCACGTGTGAGCTGAACTTTGGAGACAGAGCAGAGGTTCTTGAGTCTCCCAGGAGAGACTGACCAAGAGAACACAGATCTCTGGAGCTGACCATGTCTTGAGCTCTGCCAGAAGACACAGCAGAGCTGCTTCCAAGGCACAGGGGAAACTTCTAAACCTGAATGCTGACAAACCCTGAAGAAAAGTAGCAACCAGGGACAGAGAAGATTTTCCCTCCAAACTACAAGGAACAGATAAGACTTTTATTACAAGACTTTTTATATCTGTTCATTTCATGCTATGTGTTTGGGGCTGGGAGACATGCTTAACTAAGGGAGTTGTGACTTGCATGGTATTTCACTAGAACCACTCCCAAGTGAATAGAAGCTTTGTTTACCCCTTGTTTGGATGGTTTCCTAATGTTAAGGAAAAGGCACAATAAAGCCTCGTTATAATTTCACCTTATAAAGTCTCCAATTGTGTACCTCTGTGAACGTCCGTCTACAGTGTGTTATTGTGTTGGATTGGAGGAGGGGGTTATTGTGTTAGATTGGAAGGTGGGTTATAGTGTTAGATAAGAGGGGGTTTATTGTGCTGAATTAAAGGAGGGGTTATTGTGTTGGATTGGAGGTGGGGGCGAGAGAGGAAAAGCAAGAGAGGTGGGGCAAGAGCCAGGTAGGGGAAAGAGACAGAGTGAGATGGGGGCGAGAGAGGGACAGAGAGAGGTGGCGGCGAGAGAGAGACGTGGGAGTGAGAGAGAGGTGTCTGTGGGAGAGAGAGAGGTAGGGGGAGAGAGGGAGAGGTGGGGGTGAGAGGGAAAGAGGTGGGAGAGAGAGAGGGTGGGGAGAGAGAGGGAGAGAGGTGGGTGCGAGAGAGGCAGAGAGATAAACAGTTGGGGACGAGAGGGTGAAAGGTGGGGGCGAGAGAGGGAGAGAAATAGGTGGAGAGAGGTGGAGTCGAGAGAGGCACAGGAGAGTGAGGTGGGTGCGAGACACTGGGGGGATGTGAGGGGAGCACAGTGGAAACTCTAGTTCTGGGCCCCAAGAAAGCTGTCTGTAGCCCTGTCGGTAATTCTCACAACTGTAGAGCTCAACTGAAGCATGTTTTCTCCAACTGTTTGGAAGACAGTAAAAAGCAATCAGTTGGAATCAGCAGTAATCAATACTGTCCCGAGATCACAGTTTTCTATGTATTTTTTAACATTATTTGAAGGTTTGGAGTGCACAGCATACTAGTCTCAGCATTGGCTCACATGAAATGCAACTTTAGCTACAGTATTTCTACTAAATTTGGCATTGTTCCTGCTGCAACCGTTACCACAGCAAGTAATAACATTAAGGACGCGGTCCCAGTGTGCACTGTAGCACGCATGGCCGGCGGTGAGGCCCAACACCACCTCCCTATCCCCCTCCCTGTATTAGTACATTTGTGTGTTTATTATTAATATTCTGTGTGTAGAATTTATTTTAATAGGACAATTATTAAATGTTAAGTTTTAAACGCCCAGGAGTGCGTTGGATAAATGAGCTTCTAGGTGGTGGACGGAGGCACTATTATGCAATCGCCCTCCAACTTTTTTGTTTATTCATTAATTATCAGCTCATCAATTGCACCCAACGTCAAACTAGGCGTTTTGGGCAAACTCATCTAACACAATTTCATTAATTCAGTGAGCTGTATATTTTGTTTGTATATTAGTGCCCTTTAAGTTTAGACTACAGTTTGAGAGACGCTTCTTAAACTTCATAACCGTATATCCTTCAATGAGAAGGACTTGACACACATACTGTATTGACACATATTGCTATCTATTCCCAATATGCCAAAGCACCAATACCTGCCTCCCTGTTCTCTATACAGCAAGGCCCCGCTTCTTGGTGCCCCGTGTTTCGGCGATATGGCGGTACCAAGAAGGGGGCCGCCATGTCTGCGTATGCGCAGAATGGGGAAGTCCGTGGTCGCGCATGCACAGAATGGGTGGTTGCCGAGGGTGGCATGCGCAGAACGGGTGGTTGCCAAGGGTGCGCACGCGCAGAAGGGGGAGTTGCCAGTTTGCGCATGCACACATGCCGAAAATCGCTGGTTCCGCTTTCCGGCGATTTTCTCTTTGCGGCGGGCCCTTACAACGGAACCCACCGCATGCCCGGGGCTCTCCTCTATGTCAATTGGGGTTTACAAAGGACTTGTTTAAATAAATTGGTTAAACATCAGTTCAGTAGTAAATAAAAATGATACAACATAGGCAGTGATTATGAATGCAGATGCTCAATAGTAATCATATGGAGGAAGCACTCCAAACTTGTGCGCATAAAAACAGGAGACTCTACTGTAATCACTCTTTCCTCAAACTCTATCATACACATTTCTATGAGTTACCTATTGAATGCAGAAAAGATTGTTCCTTATCCTGAGTTTTAACATAAACGTAACCAAATATCATTAGATGTGGTATAATTGAAAAAAAAGCATCTGATCTGCTAGTGACACTTACCTCAGGCCTGCTCCCACTGACGGAACGAGTTTTAAAAACCTCCTCGTAGTTATCATTGTCCATCATTGCTACGTGTCCCTCATTCTGGAATACATAATTGAATTAATAATGTCAGTGCCTTTGCAGAGCATATGGACATTGCAATCCTTTAATAAAGCGACAGCTGTAATTCACAAACAAAACACAAGAATTGCCACTGACAGGGACACCGAGTAAAACATTATTATTGATCATATCCCCCCCCCCCGCCTAACATCCCCTTATATCCACATGCCCAAACCTAAATGGGATCAGATGTGCGATTGGACCATACTCCATCCTGATGTATACTCCATCCCACATTGTGCGGCCACTTTACCTTTTGTTTCCACATTGCCCCTTATTCCCTCTAGAAAGCAAATTCTCAGGAGCAGGGTTTTTGTATCTATTTGCACTTGTTTGTCCTTATTATTAGATTGTAAGCTCTCCGGGGCAGGGATTTCCTTTCCTATTGTCTGATTTTGTTTGCACTTATTGTACTATAATTCCCTGTACTGTATTGTCCCTTTTGTAAAGCACTGAATACATTGTCAGTGCTATATAAACAAAGACATACTTACATACATACATTTGGTATGTCATTCTGTTTACGTAATATACATAATGTTGTACCCTCTTGTACCGCGCTACGGAATATGTTGGTGCTTTATTAATAAACAATAATAATATAACATATAGAATTTGTGCATAGGGACGCAGCGAGGGAAGAACTCTAACGTTGTTTTGACTACACTCCATGTTTAGTAAGGTCTTTGGTTTTTAAATTAGTTAGAATCAAACAGTACAAATTTAGAATGAAAAAAAAAAACATTAAAATGGCAAGGATCATATTTATAATTTTGTTGTTGCCATATCAATCTAGATCAGGGGTACTCAAAGTCTTCTTTATCATGTAAAGCATTCATAATTCTGTGGGGGACCACGATGAATGAAATGGCGAGTCTGTACAACTTTGCATATCAGGCATTTTCTATTTCTGCTGTTATAAATGATGTCCTGTAGTTCAACGTTCTAATAATCTGACTGGTCCAGGGAAAATGTAGACTTGTTGTAAGGTGTGAAAGCTTTTGGCTTCCTGGAAAGGATCACAACCCAGAATGAATCTACAAGGTCTAAAATAATGGCATATAACAACTGCTCACTGTTTCCAAGATGCAGCCAGAGGTATTTTAAGATAACAATTTCAAAGAAGGGAGACACCAATTTCTAATGTGCGTTAGGAGGGGACTTTTCCAAGTTGAAATCTTAACATCCAATATTTATAAGGTAACTAGGTCCATCCTTGGAGACAAGAGTCATACTGAGTTTCCAATTCCTAGTCAAAATCCCTCCTGGTTGTACTTCAAGAAAGAATGTACAGGCATACCCCGCTTTAACATACGCAATGGGACCGGAGCATGTACTGTATTTAAAGTGAAGCACTACCTTTTTTCCACTTTACAATGCATGTACTGTACTGCAAACATCATATATGTGCATAACTGATGTACATAATGCATTTGTAACCAAAATAAATACAGTAGGCTTTATTGAAATAAAATCTTTAATGTCAGCTGATTTTTCTTACTAGTGCTGGCAGATGCAAAATGGATGAACGGTAAATTATGTAAAAATTATGTAGGAAGGATGAAGGAGAGGGCATATCTTCTACTGTACAGTATTTTTACTGTAACACAAAACAAAAAGCGATAAACAGCACTCAAAATTGGAATAACAAATGACTAAATGCCAGGTGCAGCAGGAACAAGGAGAACCCTAATTACCCCTATAGCAGAAACCAAATATCAACCAATGTTCCAGCATTCACTGACTACCAAAAAATTGTCAACCAGGAAATAAGCCAAAAATGAGAATAATTTAATGCATACACAAGATAACAATAACTTGGAGAGATGTCACACAAAGGAACAATAGAACTCTAGGATATACATGGTATGGGGAAAGAACACAGGGTAAGGGAGTGAGAGAGACAATAGACAGGGTGTGGGGGGAAAACAATGGGGGGAGGGTAAATTAAGGGGGCAACGTTTCGAGGTGGATACCCCTTCTTCAGGCCCTTATCCTTCTTTCCCCAACCAATAATCAGCCAAATCCCACAATCAAAGATAATGTGATGCACAGCAAAACAGAGCAACAGCTCAAAGTAGCTAGAGTCCAGAACCAGCAAGAGTTCAAATCCAGTGAACAGCACACAGAAAATCAAACCATATGATCCTTGGCAGCAACAATTTCTCTCTAATTCCTGCTGTGTGGGGCTGTTATGTAGATTAAGTAGAGTCATCAAGGGCTATTTCGATGGACTACTTGAAGTAGAAATAATAATAGGAGTAGGGCTTGGGGCTGATGTCGATGCTCGAGGTGGACTTTCAGTGGATGTTGATGGTCTGGGAGATAGACTGGCTGCTGTTGATCTTTTAGGAAAGTAGGTGTCTAAGGAGGTTTGAAGTGTAGCTCTTTTCTTTTCTCTGTAGATTTCTTTGTAACAGGCTTAGCCCCCCGAAATGATTGCATTGACTTTGGAACTTCTTTCAAAGTCCCTGTCATGCTTTTCAAAAAGAGCCATGGCGCTATCAAGATGACGGAAAGCTTCAAAGAGAATTTTTGAAGATAGGCCTTCAGGCTGTTCGATGGTCTCAACCTCATCCTGCACATCATCTTCTTCTCTCTCCTCTTCAAGTTCCAGAAGATCTTCATTGCTGAGGGGCTCAGAATGGGACGCCAGAAGTTCAGCAACATCTTCTGCCTCCACTTCCAGCTCTAACTGCCTTGCCATCTCTTCAATATTTTCTGTAAAGTATCTTCAGAATCAGAATCTTCAAAGCCTTCAAAATCGTCAACTAAGTCTGGGCATAATTTTTTCCAGGCCCCTTTCATTGTTGTTTCCTTTATGTCTTTCCAAGCATCTCTTACAGTTTTGATGCAATCCAAGATATTGTAGCTTTTCCAGAATTTCTTTAGGACTTCTTGCCCTGTTCCCTCTTCACTGTCTATTGCAGCAATACACTTACTGAATGTTCTTTTTAAGTAGTTCAACTTGAAGGTAGCTATAACACATTGGTCCATGGGCTGCAGTAGTGAGGTGGTATTCGGTGGTAGGAATTCCACTCAAATGTTAGGGTTCAGCTCATTTAACGATCGAGGGTGGCCAGGAGCATTGTCTACAAGAAGCAAAATTCTAAAAGGGATATTGTTGTCCCTGCAATAGGCTTTCACCTCCGGTACAAAGCAGGTGTCAAACCAGTCTTCGAAAAGGGCTGCAGTCACCCATGCTTTTCTATTAGACCTCCAATGCACTGGAAGTCTACCGTTAACATAGTTCTTTAAAGCTCTAGGGTTTTGCCAACGATAAATTAGCATAGGCTTTAGCTTTAAGGTACCAGAAGCATTGCCACCTAACAGAAGGGTTATTCAATCTTTAGCTGCCTTGCAGCCAGGCATTGTTTTCTCCTCTCTTGCAATGAAGGTTCTTGCAGGCATCTTTTTCCAGAACAGACCAGTCTCATCCACATAAAAAATTTGATCTTTTAGGTAGCCTTCGTCATCAATTATTTTGGCAAGGTCATGTGGATAGCTTTCTGCAGCCTCAGTATCTGCAGCCACTGCCTCTCCTTGCACTTTGATGTTATGTATGTTAGCCCTCTTCTTGAACCTATCAAACCATCCAAGGCTTGCAACAAATTCTGCATCCTTCGCTGCCTCACCTTTCTTAGCCTTCAGGTCATTGAATAGGCTTAAGGCTTTACTTTGAATAATTGCCTGGTTTATAGGAACATTGTGTGCAGTCTGATTTTCTATCCAAATTATTAAGAGTCTCTCCATGTCTGCAACAACGCTATCCCTTTTTCAAATTGTTGTTGGCGTAGCACTCTTAATTTCTGCAAGGATTTCTCTTTACTCTTCATGACAGTATTAACTGTCGTACGATGGAAGCCTAGCCTTCGACCGATCTCAGCTTGAGAAACACCTTCATCATACATTTTAATAATTTCAAGCTTCATATCTAAAGTAATCGATTTACGAGTTTTCTTTGAATCTGCCATTACGTGGAATAAAATATACTGTACAGGAAAAAAAACTGATTACCACTTGGCAAGCTTGCAGCCTAGGTGGAATTATGAGGTGTTATAAATCCTGATTGTTCTTACCAAAATAGAAGAAAGGGCATGAAGGTGGGGTGCATTTATTTGACTGACTTTGATTTGTGAGTTTGGTGTTTTACAATGCTGTACAATACTCAAGTCCTTGATCAGTTTGGCAGCTGGCACAGTGATGAAATTCACAGCCTCTATGTGCTACAGAACTCCAGTACAGGAACTGCTGTTTCCCTATTGGCTGAGGTGAATTGGTGAGTCATAACTATGGTGGTCTGTAGGGGCAGCCTCAGCGCAACGAATGGGAGCAAGAAAGGAGGGGAGAGGAGCAAGCAAGGAGGGGAGAGGAGCGCACGCAGGACAGTACTGAATGGCTTTCCCCCTCCCATCTGTCCCTGTTCCCCCTCCCCCCTGCACTCCCGAGTTGAGTCTGTGCGTGCGCGCCATCCCCTGCTCCCCTCGCTCCTCCCCCTTACACTACTCCTCTTGGAGTAGACTGAAGGAGGGGGAGTCAATGAAGAGGTGCGCACGCAACCGCCGCCGTGCGCGCGCCGCCCCCTGCACTCCCCCCTCCTCCTTCCTCCACTTCTGCTCCGTTGGAGAAGACAGAAGGAGGGGGAGTCAATGAATATGTGCGCACGCAGCCGCAGCCGTGCGCGCCGCCCCCTGCACTCCCCCCTCCTCTCCCGCTCCGTGTGAGAAGACTGAAGGAGGGGAGACAATGAAGAGGTGCGCACCCAGCCGGGCGCGCGCCGCCCCCTGCACTCCCCCCTCCTCTCCCGCTCCGTGTGAGAAGACTGAAGGAGGGGAGACAATGAAGAGGTGCGCACCCAGCCGGGCGCGCGCCGCCCCCTGCACTCCCCCCTCCTCTCCCGCTCCGTGTGAGAAGACTGAAGGAGGGGAGACAATGAAGAGGTGCGCACGCAGCCGTGCGCGCGCCGCCCCCTGCACTCCCCCCTCGCGAAGCACTGCGTACGTACACAGGGGAATGGTGCAATTAAAAATAAATGTACGTACTTGTGAGTGTACGTAAAACGGGTGTATGTAAAACGGGGTATGCCTGTACAGGTACTGTAATGCAGAAGGCAAAACGACCTGGGATAACGAAAAGTTAAAGGTAGATTAAACTTCCGCGTGTTAGGTAAATATACCTCCAGTTACCTTATCTTATCAGTGAAATGTATTGGTGGAACTATTTATATCTAGAATGAAAGGCAGGGTGCGTAACAAATAAAACCTGACATTCCAACATAGGTTTCACTTTCAAAAGAAATATAATGCGAATGCTATCCACATACCTGTATTTGTTCTAGGATTGTTTTTACACGTTGACACTTCTGTATGTACAAAGGAGTAGTTTGTAAGAGAAGGAGTGGCCATATTGTAGGAAACAAAGAAGTGTAGTAATGCTATACAGTATGTGCTCCATATAACATGAAATAGCTAAACTATAACCTTCTCAAGGGAATGATAAACAAAACATTTGTCTCCAGCACGTTGCATACTATCGGGAGCTTTTCAGGAATTTTTATATTGTTAATAGTGGTACATTGTATTGTCCTATCCAGGCTGCTTGTACTTTATAAAATAATATTAGCTCAGTTGCAATTAATAAGAGGATCAATGTGATAGCCCTAACAGGTGAATTTTTGGTGTGTAAATAAAAGGACTTGAATAAGGATCACTAGAGATGGGTGAAATTAGTATGCGGGTTTGGGCCGCCTCCGATCAGCTGGTTTACTTTGGTCCACGCATTTCCGCGGATCAGTCTCAAAAAGGGGGAAAAAACGCAGTTTTTGGATTTTTATCTTAGAGAGAAATCCCAAATCCTTGGCCAGATTCTTAAAAATCCGGACACGGATTAATCCGGCGCAGGGGGGGGGGGGGATATATCTGTCTCGCTCCGTGAATTAATCCATGGGTGGATTTTTAACAACCCGATCATGGATTGTGTTCAATTACGGATTTGAACGAATCAGCTCGGTTTTTAAAGTTCCCAATACGTGTGTTTTTTGGGAAACATCTTAACACTGTCATTGGTGCTTTAAAAAAAAAAAAATATTAAACCAAGCAACCTTTTTATTGTTTTGGTTTATTTAGAAATTAAGAAGAATTTTCTTTTCATCAGCAGCCCTCGTGACTCAGGGCGTACTGGTCAATCAAGTGTTTACTGAACCTTTAGATCGTCCTGTTTACAGTATGTCAGCTTGTCAATAAAGATATAAAGGGAAGGAGTATTGCATGTGCAATCCTGTTCAGCACATAGTCATATCACACAAAAGGGAGTAAGTTGCTAACCTAAATGATTTAAAAATACTTCCAGACGTGTGATTTTTGTGTGTCAATCACCTACATTTAACATATCACTGTTTATTTTTGTCCTACAGAATATTAAACCTTCAGGCGCCCTATAATTTTGACTTGCAAATCCCCAATACAGCCTTGCTTCTATTATATCTACAAGTCTCTTGCAAAAAAATGTGCCTTTGGTGACAAGGTAGAGATACCATACCCACTTCCCACAACAACGACTGGCCTTTACCTTGCTGCTTTTCTTGTGGCTTCGAAAAAATCCCCGGATTCCTTTTTTCTCTCTTTCCATCGTGTCGCTGCCGGCTGATAGTTTCCGACTCTTTTCTGTAACAAGACAAAGACCCGGGAATGATATTCTTCATACCACAGCAGAGAAGCACCTTTTAAAATCAACAACACAAGCCAGAAACACAGCCAAATAATGCATTTTCTTAAACAAATCTACATAGTCAGGTTTATCAAGTTCATTGTTCCGGGTGGCGAAAAGATCAGCATCAAATGAATGAAGAAAACGACGGACACGTTGTGTTATGTTTGGCATGGATGCAAGCAGAAAAAGAGAGCCGCTGATTTGCGTCAAGATGAACTTTGCTGGATATTGACACACAGTCTACCTGGCATATACTGTAGGCAAGTTTAAGGCAAGTTTTAGAATACTCGTTGGCTCGTCTGTATATACAATACCTTTAGTTCTAAGCAAGTGTATCAACTGTTCTACACAGGAGCGAGAAAGAAAGCAGATATAAGAAAAGCAATGTCTTATTGTACAAGAAAGTGTTCAATCACAAAGACAGTTTTATTGGCTGGACTTTAGTAGAGAAATAAACTTTGGATGCAACAAAAACACACTGCTATCGCATGTGAGACATGCAGTAATGTTAGTTTACTGCTTAAGTTTTTTTATGGTTGTCATGTACAGCACACTTGTGAGCACGTGACCTGCTTACGGGAAAAGGCTTAATACACAGCTCTCTTTCCCACTTTTCACCTGCGCAAAGGTCCCTCAAATGAACAATATCTCCCCTCACTTCGTCCCCATATACCATCTGTCACGAACAGCACACAAGTGAGCACGTGACTTAGATATGCAACTAGGGTTATTATACACAGCTACTCTAGCCAACTCACCTTTCTCCTCCACAAGGTACTTTCAATGAGTTAATATTAACCCCTTACTCAATTGCAATCATATCTATTCATGTTGAGCATATGTTTGTATTTTGGACCCAATAAACCAATTTAATGTGATTATCTCTTGTGTCATGGAACAGGAATACCCCTGTCTGCATTTCTGTCTCCACCCCCCCTTGTCCTTGCAGCCCTGCTTGTCAGCATGCTTAGTGGCAGCTGTTATGTATTTGGTTCTACATGCAACTTCAATGCTTGTGTGATAATACAGAGCCATTTCCCCCTTCCCAGCAGTTTGCTGCATTAAGATGCTACATTTTGCTACATGTTGTAGCTTCTCCAGGCACTCCTGTGAGTTGCCATGGCAGCCCCAGCCTTTCTCCCAAATGGGTTAGTCTGCTGTCTCCCCCTCTGTTCTGCCCACAGATGGTCTGTCCCCAGACTATCTTACACCCAGCATACACTGCTTCATCCTTTCCACCATTTTCCCTGGATTCGTGAGTACTTCTCTGTAAACCCTGTAATGGTGCTGAAGGAGAATCTTTTCACCTCCCTTGATCACTGAGCACACACAGAGACACCTACACCTCTACACAAGAGACTGTACCTTATCCTGTTTTCCCTCAATAAAACCAAGAAAAGAAACAGATCTTGTCGTGCTTAGAAAAGAGGGCGAGTTGGCACTATCTGAGCTAAGACATAACCACGTGATCCTCTAGCTTCCAGAATATCTTGTGCTATGCCGGTATATGATATTGGATCTCTAGGGATCCTCACCACAGACATACATATACATACATACATACAGTATATTATCTTATAAGGGTTCCATGTTAAAATGGATTTCAGGCAAAAAGTGCACACAGTGTGCTCATTTGCATGTCATTTCCCAGAATCCCTTGCTGCAGTGGAAGCATTGTATGCTAGGTGATAATAGTGAAGGGCAGGGTTGCAGACCTGTCTAAGACATGTGAATGTGTTCACAAGTGAAATTTTTATTTGCTATATGCAATACGGTGGATGTTTGTCGCTTTTATCAACCCACCATAACTTAAAATGTGTATGCTAATTCCTACAGCCTTGAAAATCGGAAAGACCGTCCAACCAACCTCCCACTGATGAGACCCATAAAGATGAAAACATGTCTGTGAGTGGTTTATCTGGCTTTGCATCTGATTCCCATGCTGTGCTTAAAAGCTGTGTTAACAGCGAGCATTAGCTTTTAAGGATTCTATGTAAAAATGGATTTCAGGCAAAAGGTACCCATGTACTCATTTGCATGTCATTTCCCAGAATCCTTTGCTGCAGTGGAAGCACTGTATGCTAGGTGATAATGGTGAAAGGCAGAGTTGCAGACCTGTCTAAGACACGTCAATGTGCTCACGAGTGATCTTTTTATTTGAGATATATATACACACACACACACACACACACACACACACCAGCCAGGGTCTTAACTCCCTGTTAATTAAAGACATGCAAAGTAATACAATGGGCTAAGGAGTGCTAAATGATCAGACACTTTGGGCACTGTAAAACACTTTCCAGCCCATTCCAGGTGTTTTATGGCTTAGCACTGCTCAGTAAATATGGTTCTCCATCCTTTGCAAGTGCATTTGATCTGAGTTTTTTACAATACCAGTTGAGACTTGACAGTGGTACATAAAATATGTTAATATTGGGGGGGAAATTAATGTAACCATTGTTAGTAACTGATGAATACAATGAAAATGTGTGCGTCAAACACAGATGCAACTTGTGCCACTGAACACCACTGTGTAAAAGAACGGGACATTGTGGACTGTGGATCTTCTTTATACCATCTTTTGATTCATGGGACTACTCCGATTCGTCAGGTTTATTATCTGATAGTGCGCCAGGGAATTATTGTCTGTGTTATATTTGTGTCATTTGTTATCTCTCTGTGTATGCCATACAGCCCTTGTGGATAGGGTTGTTATATTCCCAAGGCAGCCATTCCCCAACCTGCCACAACAGGCTGTGAGGAATTCACATTAGGTTTTTTCTTATATGGGACACCCTAAATATTTATTTTATTTTTGTAAGCACCTGGTTATTTTAGCTAATATTTAGGTATTGTTTTATAGGTTTGAGCGCTGATCACATGCTTTTAGTTTATATTTTCCTCACATGCTGCCTATGTGACTGCTATATTAATGCCTTCGGTCCACAGCCATCGAGTTATTAGTAAATTGCTAAACAATGATTATTAGGACAAATCGACGCCCATTAATAATCTTTTAACAATGTGGGTTCATCTGCATGTAATTTCCCCAAATCTCTTGCTGTAGTAGAAGCACTGTATGCAAAGAGATAATGGGGAAAAGCAGGGTTGCAGACCTGTCCGAGACATGAATGTGCTCACAAATGGTCTTTTGTATTTGTTGTTAACCAGGAAATTCTAATAAACTGACAGCAGGTGGCGCTCCACTCACACCTTTAAGACTGTGAGAAGTAAGTGAAATCCGTTGTAGGTAATTTAATATGATTAATTGGACCAACACATATTTACAGTACACACACTTTTGAGTAAGGCCTTGTTGATGTTGAAGTTGTGTAAGCTTGTATAAAGTAGCACTGTAACATCATATACGTATCATATTACATACCTGCTTTTTATTCTTCATGAAATAATGGACCAATACAGTTCTTTAACGTTTTGTATTTACAGTAATTAAACCAGGTACTTCCTCAATGAAGTATAGATCAGTTATGAAAACAATGTTTAACATAAAATATAATCCCTCACAAATTTGAGGATTATTAAAGACGTGGGTTGGGATAGTTTTATCAATAGGCAGAGTGCTCATTCCTCTCTCAGCCTAACAATTAAGCCATTGCCTTAAAAGGAGCAATTCATGTATTTTTTTACATACAGGTAGGTATGAAGCAGAGCTGCACCCCATTAATTTAAGCTCCGAGGATCCTCTGATTCCAGAGATACAGACCTCCAAAGGGGGTGCCGGTATCTCTGCAAAGTTTAAAGGTCCCGCGTCACGCAGGCCAATAGGAAGCCAAACCGGATGGCATCACGACTTCCTATTGGCCCAAGGCTGCTGGAGCTTTGAAACTCCGCCATTACGTGAACCCTGCTAGCCGAGCGAAGTAGCACCCCCTACGGAGGTCTGTAACTCCGTAAGCAGGGGCTTCCCAGATCAGAAATTAATGGGGTTCAACTCCGGAGACCCCCTGCTTCAATCTCATGTTTAAAAACAAAACAAAAATTCGCTTAAAAAAAATCATGCGCTTGGATTGCCTCTTTAACTGGCTTGCTGTTGGGTTAAGTGATTGGATTGCATTGCATGTAGGAGGATCATAACAGCTGGCGTATTCAGTGCTAGGATAACCAAATAACTACAGAACATTCCAAACAAATATAGAAACTTCTTGACTAAAGAAGGAATACAAAGTACTAACAGCCACGGAGCACTTGTGTCTCAATTTATGTTGCATGACATTACTGTACATAACATTTGTATTAAGCGGCATTTCCTGTTTGCAGAAGAAAACATTACCCACCTAACCAATAATGCGTTTTCTTCACATAATAATAACACATCTCTATTCATAATGAATACCCTGAGCTTGTTCATCATACAAAAAAATACCACTGAAACTATCCCCCCCCCAAAAACAAGAAGCGTAAGCTTAGCACGAACACTACAATTCTTGCTAAAATGGAATATTACTCAAGAATGTTTTAAGTTGTGCAAATTGTTGTTCAAGTGGTCCCCTCACTAGATTGATTTAAATAAAAAAGGAAAGCTTATCTTAGCCAGGGGGCAGGGGTGGAGCTTACCTGTGGTCCCCGAATGTCTGAAGACACCCCAGTTCCAGAGCGGCAAGACTTTAATTTTTTGTGTAGTTTTCAAAATCATGTAATGACGTTGCAGCTTTCTATTGACTGTGGAATCGAGCACCGACCCCGCATCTATTTTGTGCCTGAGAGCACATATTTTTGTTGGGTGCCGGACCACGAGAACTGGGTGACCAGACGGGCTCCCAGTTATGCTACTTTTATTTTTTATTCAAACATGTTCCCAGTTTACGTACCATTCCAACGATTTATGCATTTAGTACAGTGGTATAGGGGGGAAAAAAATCATATAATGTTATCACACCACGTTGTGTGTCTCATGCTTGGTGCAAAGATCATACTGTATTGGAACTCTTGGCAGCTGTCAGAGGAGGATATTGAAATTGTACATTAAAACAAAGCCACGGCAAACGTGAAAAAGATAATAACTGATAAAACACAATGAAAATAGATATACCCCCCAAAGTATTGACAGCGATTTAAAACAGCAGAGATTATAAAGGACTTTGTTCTTCAAACAATTATTCTGAGATATGAATTTTAGCAGTTTCTTTGAGTATGCAAACACACGAGATTTACAGTGTATAAATAAAACATATGCTGTACCACCGAAGAGACTAAATCCAATGCTAAGAGTTTCTGCATCATTTCTTGGATGCTGCTAATGTTTGAATATTGTCCCTGTACTGTATTTTAGTTTCCCTCTGTTTGAAAATACCAGTGAATTTAGCATCTAACGGGAATGGGAAGGAGACCTCCCCCCTCACACACACTCCTCCCAGGGCTAGAGGATACGAGGGCAGAAGTAGCAGAATATTCTGTGGGCTCCCAGTCTACAGTATGTGGAATTTTATATATAAGGTTCCGCAGAGGTAAAGTCGTATAATGTACCATCTGATCCCACTTGGATCCATCTATCCAATTCAACGAACTGCCAACATAAATGACTCTTCTGGATGAGACCCGGTACCCACTAGAGGGTGAATCATACTCCACGAACCTTTTTGTTACGTGCCTTATTTTTGTTGATCATCCATTTTAATGGTACCAGTAAAGGACTGTTTACATAAATATTATTGTGTTTTCACAAAAGTTCCTGGCGCCTAATGATTTTCAAATGCCCTCACAATTGTCCAGGCCTCTGCCCGAATCTAAGCTGTGGTAAAGCTCATGAGAAGACATCACAAGGAATAGGGAATATAACTATAGTATTCTGAAGTGAACTCCCTGCAGCGATGAGGGATTACAGTACATACATATAGAAAAAGAGTGGATGCACAGGTCGGAACATATAATATGAAACCGTACAGGTCAGGCATAACCTCCCAGAGAAGTGATTCCAAACAGACAAATATTAGATACTCCGGCCTATGCAATTACAACTATGAGCTTCCAGAGAGGTTTGAAGATGCCTGAAAGATAACGTCATCTACCCAAATAGTTTAGTAGGTAAATGGAAAGGACACATTATTCCAATTAAGATAGAAATAGCCTACTATGCAAATGCAGAAAGGATTTTCTGACTAATCATAAAACATAATAGAAAAGAGTGAGGTTCCACTCTAATCAAAGTCTAATCCCTTATAGTCCATTGTTGAAATGTGCTTCCTACATGAAAAAATGCAAATCTAAGCCTGGTCAACACCAACAAAGAGAAACCTGCAGATAAGGTGAGTGAAAGGTGGAATTACTTTCTGCACAAGGTGAATGTATAGGTTGCACTTTTTTCTTCTTTTAAAAAGAACATTAATTGAAGTTTTAAAAAAGTAACAGCTTGCATTTGTGCTACTTTGACATACGAAAATCAGAAAGGGGTAGCATTTTCTTCAGAGACTCAAATCCCTCAGTAACACTGTGTTTCACTGTCAGATGGGTTTCAGCCGGATTGATGTTGGACTTTATTAAGAAAGCATTTCCAATATAAGACCCATAATCGCTTTATGATTGCAGAGGTGGACAGACTTACATTGCGTCCACCTTCTGAAGGCTTTGTATAACGTAGATTGGCTTGGTCGGGCTTGCTTGCAGGATTCTCAGCTATGTTCTACAGAGATTATTTAGTACTGTACTACAGTATCTAGGTCATTTGTCACAAAAGAAGAGACAGGCAACCTTCTCATCCAGCTGATGCGAACCTGGCGCATGTTGGGCCAGTCGTTTGGAGCAGAGGAGTCAAGCCATCTCGTGCACGGTAGAGCTTAATCTCCCTCAGTATTTCTTTGACAATATGTTGAATTAAGCTTTTGCCATTTAGAAAACTCTCCAGCAAGTGGGTCAACAGTCTGAACTTGGGAGTCCTTGAGCACATCAGGTACTGAACTTACATAACAACAGCAATATAAATGTCTTTCCCTTAGACTAATATCACAGCCGTTTGATACAGCTAGAACAGCAAAGTGGGGTGCTAAAAAGACAATAAACTCCATGGGCCAGAGTATATCAAATAAATGCACTGTAAAGTTGGTACTCAGAGTAGGCTTCTCAAAGTTAAGTGTGTGTTAATAACTACAGAAAAATAAGGTCACCAGAATAAAAAATGTCCATTGAATGAGTGCTTCAAATTGGCAGTCGCCCCTGTAGGACACATTAGGCCTTAACATTTCAAATAGCTTCTTCTCGGGTAAGAGCGATTCAACTGCCTCAATACATATACAGTATGATATGAATGAGTACGTATTTAGGTCTTACTTGCAATATATAATGCTGAGTTGGATGACTTAAGTAATTTTTCAATACAATTAACAGTTAATGATAAGGGATTAGATGTACTGTAGCTAGCTTTGTTTTACCTACTGATAACGCAGAATATTTGCCAGTGATAACCCATAATATCACAGAAAATCCCACAGTAACAGGCCACCTGGACCAATAACCCTTGCAATATCTGTAGATTGCAGGCTTATACACCGCATTAAATAAAAATAGGTGTTTAGTAGATGTGTGGTGGTATTGTACTTATACTTAGGCAGTTTGACATTTTATTACACGTTTTACTTTAACCTTTTGAATGACCTTGCGTTATTTACGGAACTAGAAAGTGCAACACACGTATGGCTATATCTTGACATATTTACTAAGCACTTTCATCCATAAGACATCTTACAACCCAATCAGATGTCTTGTAGAAACATAGAATTTGGCAGCAGAACTTGGCCAACATAGTTTGCCCATTTCCTATCTGTTGTAAAACCTCAGATTTGATCCTGGGTGTAACAGGGACGTATCACTGTTTGAGGAAAACTGCCTCTAAATCTAGCAGTGTGCTGGTTAATTGCACACAGGCAATCAACCAGACTCCACCTGGCTAATTAGAACTTTTAGTACAAAACCTGATCTGAGAAACAGGAAAGAGATTCCTTAGCTCACAAGGGAGCTGACATAAGGAAAAGCTGTGCTCTGGGAGACAAAAGGGGACCAGACCTCTATGCCTGGACCCTCAAGCAGATATCAACCTGGACACCACTGACCTTAAGTACCACCTGCGTTAAGGTACCGCTAAGACTTTGGGGTGATAAGTGGATAAGGTGTTTTCCCCCCTCAGCCTTGCAGAGAGGGACTGGGGAAGTAAGTTAGCCCTTACACAGGGATACGTGTTTATTGTTTTATGTGTATTTTTGTTTGCTGTATTGTTTAAAAGGAAAAGGAAATAATGCCTTTTTTTTAATTTCACCTTAAAAACGGTCTCCATTGCATACTTCTGTACACATCTCCTACACTGGCCATTTTTGCATTTTAGGATCGCCTTATGTCTATCCCAAGCAGGTTTGAATTCCATTACTGTATTAGACCCTACCACCTCTGTTAGGAGGTTATTCTATTAATCCACCACCCTTTCAGTAAAGAAGAACTTCAGCATATATGTTGCCTGCTAACATCCAGCTTCAGAGCATGGCCTCTTGTGGCTTAGCACCGCGTAGCAAATAGAGCGCATAGGCCCTGTCTCAAAAAGGAAAAACATTGTTGGCTGCTCTGGAGCCTGATTGCTCTCCCAGCTCTTGGAGGGCAGCAGAAGATACCTATTCTGTTCAGGAAAGCAGAGGGAAGAATCTGGAGACAAAGATTGATTGTATTGCAATCACATGGCATTGCCGCCTAAATACACATGAAGCTTGGCCAATGAGTAAGGAAAGGTTTGTTTGCTGATCAACATTTTGATCTCAGGCAGTGGTTTTCTCTCAGGCAGTGGTTGAAGTAGCTTAAAAAAAAAAAGGTAGTGGTCCTTTGTCTGATTTAAAAGATCTACATTTATTATAGCAATAATCCTGCCCCGGAGCTGAACTGCGCTGTTTTTAGCTTTGGAGATCTGGGTTCCCAAGATACTTACAGGTTTAGCAACTGGAGTTTCTGCTCCTGCTAGGGAAATCAAAATGGCTGCCAAATATTATGGGTCTTGTGGACCACTGGGATGCAGCTTTATACTGGATGACAGCAGACGCCATCTTTTAAAATCCAGGTAGGAACATATTCAACTAAACTAGTAAGTATCTTGGGTACCGGCAGTCCCTGGAGCAAAATATAGTGGGGGTTCAGCTCTGAAGGGCACACTGGTTCAAATTTTGTAAAAAGACAATATGTAAAATAGGCCAGATTGCTGTTATAGACATGGGGTAAAGGTTTTTGGACAACATTTTAGAATATTGATGATGTAAACATAGAAAGGGGAGCGTGTTTTTTAAAATAAACAAATGTTTGTACAAATAAAGTGGAATTGTAAATTTGTACATAAAAAGTAGTGTTACCCTGAAACCCTTCGTACCATCACATGTCAACCGCTGGTTAGAGGTTGTGTGGCAAACGGTTCCTTTTATGTAGCTCTGCCGCTTCCCCAGGCTATTCGCGACACAGTCTTCTAGGGTTTGGTTTGTATAAAATGGGGACAAACACGTGTATACACACAAGGGGCACTCAGCCCTCACCCTTCAGTGGTTTATTCTTCCATTAGTGACACTACACATTTTTAAACACCGTCACTTTAAGTCAAAACAAACTCATAAAAATAACACCTACTCCTGTCAGGAGTTAACTCACATGCATATCCCAATCTGCAATATTGGCTGGCTAAGTCAGTTACCAACTTTAAATAACACACAAAGATAACATTGAGTCCTTAACTGTCAGATGGGGACAGCGCCCCAATAGATCCTCAGTTGCTGCAACATGTGGGGGGCCTGTCCACCCCAAACTGGATACTGGGTTGCAGCTTTCTCCCAGCCTCCAGGCTCTAAGAGAGAGACTGCAGCAGCAAACCTCACTGCAATATATTCCTGTTCCTTAATTAGGAGAGCAGGTGAGGGAAACCAGAACCACTGTAAAGTCTGGTATGGATTTCCTATTCACCAGCCTTAGTGACCGTGAAGCTTTGAAGCAGATCACTTCCATACTAAGTCTGCACTTTCTTCTATAAATCAGACAGAAAGCTGCCCACTATCCTGGGACTATGTCACCGTTGCTGTTACTTGATTTTAATTATATAGTTAAAGTATCCAACAGTTTTGTATTTTGGAAATATATTCATGTGAAAGCACTGTGGGAACTGTTAAAACGGCCCCCATGAAATCTGGCGTATTCGCAGAAATGCTGCAACGTTGTTTGTTCGTGTAGTTATGAGCTCATAGGTAGCTCTGAATAAAATCACTATGCAATGCATCGTCTGTGATATATGTCACTGCCTTATTCAAATCGGATTTATAGGCCTAAGTAATATTAAACACATCCTAAATTAATTATATTTAAACAGCTGCTAACTGTGACTGGAACTCTGAAATAGATGTACTAAGAGTGGCTGATGATTAGGGCTCTATGTTAACCCATGTTATCTACAGGGACAAGACTTGAACCAATGCGAAGCGTAGCTGGCTATCCCTATTCATGTTGTGCCTGCTCTGTATTGCCTAAGTACTCAATCACAAATAAGGTATGATCCATATGCCATGTTCCACATTCTGCGCCTATTAGGCACATTAGACATACAGTATAGCCCCATATAGGTCAAAGTCATTACCTCATTGCCTTAAAGGTCATCTTATGCTCCTCACTTGTATACTAATAAATAGCGAAAGGACATGTATTCTGTCTTTGCCTTAACTTGCCTTCAAAAAGAGAGAGCGAGAGATGGAAATTGATTTGGCGACACAAGTCTAAAAATAGATATACATAGAGTAGCATTTTTTGTGCCGCTGTGTTCAATAAAGACTTACAGTATCTGTATTTACTTTCCTGTGTTTAATAACAGACACGTTAATTTTAATGCTTTGCAATCCCCTGGCTCCGCTGCATTAGGAAACCAAAATCAGAGGATAATGTGCCAAAGAACATAATAAGAAAGACTTACTTTCTCCCAATGAAATGAAGCTTGCACGCAAAATACTTCAAATCCCTGACATCTCTTGGCTGCCTGGTATACACGATACGCACTTTGTGCAGTAGAACAAATTCCAGTTTTTATGCTACTGGAATCCACATTTCTGCCACTCCTTAGAAAGACACCCAGAGACTCGGTTAGTTGGCTGCCTTTGCCAGACACACCTCTGATGCAAAGTCCAGAGCACGTTTCACTGACAGCTGTTTGCCTACTCTGGCTGCATGCCTGAACATTCAAGTTTATTTGCAAACAAAGCTATCACAGCTGCCAGCACTCAAAGTGTGTTACTTTATTTTTTGTTCTTCAATCTCTGTAAGGAGGCAAGTGAGGAAACCAAATTCTGATTTAAGATTTGGTGAGATGTTGTCCTAATACTTTCGCAACCAGAGTATTCTCAAATGCATTGCGATTCAGTATGTTGTGGCTGTTTTGGCAGCGCAAGAGTTAAAGTCAACTTACACCACTGAAGGAGAGACTCAGTGAGTAACAGCACTGACACTGAAACCAAGAGCACCTGTGTATCTGACTGTACTTTGCGTGCAAGTGATAGGGACTCGTGTGGGGTTTTTCTTTATCAACAGTTTGAATATTTCAATGATTACGTCCCTATGCACCTCAGTTCACATTATTACTATTGACACAAGTGTTTTAGCAGCTAAGTATATACAGTACCGACATATCTTATTGCAACAAATACCGGCGGCATGCCGGGATCTGCCCCAGCTGCCGCCAGTAATGCACGCGCGCCGCCGCGTTCCCCCACTCACCCCCCCTCCTCATCGCGCGCAATTTGCACACCCTTCCGGACTCCTGTACCCCTTCTGCTCTGCCCCTCTGCTTCCCCGAACCCCCGCTTACCTTAATTTGATGTCCAGGGGTGTCGGGGAAGCCTGGGGAAGCCGGGGAAGACGGGGAAGCCGGGCGCGCATGTGACTGTGACGTCACAGTGCGCCGCCACGCGCCGCGGCTACCCGCTTCCCAGCCTCATACAGCCAGCGGCATTTGCTCGAATAAGAGCTGCCGCTGCTGTATCCTTTAAATTGGCACCAATATGTGCGTGTGCATGTACACACAGTGCCGTCTTAAAGCATGGGCACGCTGTGCATAGGGGCCCCATGCTAATCTATGCACAGACCAGAAATTAACACTAATGTTCCGATCACCCGCGTCAACATTCAAATCTCCCGCTAACTCAGGAGGAGAAAAAATACGACTTGTAGCAGAGAGTTGGCATGTCTGCATTCGCGAGAGAAATGTTGCCGTTTTTATTGCTTGCAATGTTATGGAAGCAGATTATTTTAACTGATTCGTGGGAGGCAATTAACGGCTGGGGTTGTGTAGGCAGGACCCAGTGCACTGCTTTGCCCGGGGCCTATAAGACGGCTCTGCGTGCGCACACACGGCCATAGAGGTAGATGTGGAGGAAGGAGTGGCTCAGCGAGTAAAGACACTGACTGACACTGAGCTTGAATCAGGGGAACCTGGTTCAATTCCCAGTGTCAGCTCCTTGTGACCTTGGGCAAGTCACTTTATCTCCCTGCGCCTCAGGCACCAAAAGTATAGATTGTAAGCTCCATGGGGCAGGGACTGTCTGCAAAAATCTCATGTACCATGCACTATATTGTAATCGTGAAGCGCTTTGAGTCCCATTGGAGAAACGTGCTATATGAAATTAAATTATTATTAAAGTTATTATTTTACAAAGGTTGCCTCAAAAAGGCGGGAACCATGCACACCACCCATTCACTGCCAGTGTATGGCAGTGAAGGTATTTAAAACGATATCTGTATTTTGTTATAAGGAGGTATCAATCTTGGATATGTGATTTGAAAAGTTACTCTGAAGGCACCAGAAAGGCTGCCCTATACTCAGGTGTCTCAATCATTCCCAATTATTTGGCATCATAAGCCTGTCCTCTTCCCCCCTTTTCTTTAGCCGGTATTATACAATATCGCAGAAGGGAGAGAATAGCATGGTGCTGTTGAAGTTGCCGAAGTCAGGTACCCTGCAGCCCCTTTTCCTGTGTTATTAATCCAGAATGGTATATTGTAGGAGCGGCCAACTCCAGTTCTCAAGGGCCACCAACAGGTCAGGTTTTAAGGATATCCCTGCTTCAGCACAGGTGGCTCAGTCATTGACTGAGACACTAATTGAGTCACCTGTGCTGAAGCAGGGATATCCTTAAAATCTGACAAGTTGGTGGCCCTTGAGGACTAGAGTTGGGCGCCCCTGTTATAGTGCTTTCTTCAATCCTAACTAATAATTTAGGGTCTCCAAATAATTTTACAATATTTTTAACATGTGCCTATATGTGTGATCTTAAGTTTACAGTACATGTACAATTCTTAAATATTTAGAATTACAAAAAAAAAATGTAAAAATGGTGTAGTCTGCGTTTAAAGCTGAATTTCCCACGACAGGGCTATGTGAAATATTCATTCTAATGGACAGACAGCATCATCCTCCCTGCTTGACCCAGCTTCCATGGTATAGTATGCTTAGACAGTTCTAAGCATGGGCTCTCCTGCAGCTAAACCATGCTATTCCTATCTCAGT
This sequence comes from Ascaphus truei, assembly GCF_040206685.1. NCBI lineage: Eukaryota > Metazoa > Chordata > Amphibia > Anura > Ascaphidae > Ascaphus > Ascaphus truei. The sequence continues at coordinate 315,858,215 of NC_134484.1, forward strand.
AGACCCCTCTATTCATGACATAGGAAGCCTCAATGTCATGCTCTGATGTCCTAGCAGCTTCATATTGGTCCGTGGGAGTAAGTGACCAGAAACACTGACACATAAAAAGGTGAATATCTCAGTACCCAAAGGGTCCCTGGCGCACAAAAATACATACATGGAATAGGAGGGATTGCTACTTGAAGATGGCTGAATTCAAAGTGTTCAGTGTGTTTCAATATAAGACACTTGCTTTTTAAAGTACACGATAGATGCTTCCTTATTAAATATTATGCAGCAAAGTACTTTTGCAATGGGATTTGCATATTCTGATAACTACGGGAGATAGAATTAAGAAATAAAAATAAGGAACGATACATGTTGTCTCTATCCCTAAAGAGCAATACGCATCAAAGGCCATTCGAGTAAACTTCAGTTAATATATTCCCAGGAATCAGTACTTTTTTTCCAATTCATGGGGCTTATTCTTTAAACTTTGATAGTGCTGATCGGGGCACAATTGCACGGAAACTTCCATTTACTTAAGTCCTTTGAAGTCAAAAGGAGTTTCTATGTGATAGTTCAATAGATCCCTGGCACTATCTCCTTTTAATGAATAACCCCCAATGAATCACCATCGGTTCTTCAAACATATTCTTTAGACTGCTTAGCCTATCAATTCCTGCTAAGTTTATCTAAAAACAAAAGCCAAACCTACATAACTAGATATACAAATAAATAAGATTGTTATTCAAAGGTCAAATAGTAAAAGGCCCCAAAAAACCTTCCTGAACTATAAATAAAGATAATTGTTAACATGTACATTTTGTTACATGCAAAAAAAATAATACTTGTATAATATAAACACAAACAGTTAAAGGAACATAAGTACGTTATGTGTTTTTGGGTTACATAAAAAGTGTCAAATGTGCTTGAGATCACAACTTATATTTGTAATGTTATTTCCATGTAAATGTTTAATTCTCTGAAAGGCTACCGTTCAACTGCTTTTACCTGTCTCCTTTGCTCTGGTAATAAAAAATAAGGGAACCAGAGTAAAAATAAGGGAGAAAACAGACAGACTTGGAGGGAGGGAGGGAGGGAGAGAGAGGGAGAGGGAGAGAGAGAGAGAGAGAGAGAGAGAGAGAGAGAGAGAGAGAGAGAGATCACAAAGTATCAAAGAGAAGTAAAGAACAAACATATTGTTCAAGGTGCAAGCCTTCCAAGAAATGCAATAAACAAAGAAAATGTGTTGTTGTTTTTTGCCTAGAGCAGTTTTATAATGGAAGCATAAAAAGATAACTGACTGGACATGTTAATCAATGCCAGGTAACGAGCCATTTTTTGTAGATTACTGTATTTGTTTAACATTTTTGATCCAGAAATGTTGCAATGGTGTTTCCTTTACATGTCAGCTTTCCAGTGCTGTAATATGCTTGTGTGTGTAAATGAAGGCTCAAATGATGCTCTAAGGATGATAAGGATTAAGGCACTGCAGTCTGACCTCCACTCACCTAGATTGCTGCTCCAAACGTACAGCTCCTTTATGGCCAAGTCATTCAGTGACTTTGACATGTCCAGCTCCTCCTTGCTGATGGCGTCTCTCAGCAGAATAACATGCTCTTGCCTGAACTCGCACTTCTCGCATACAGCCGGGAGGATGTTCCGCAAGGGTACCACAGGGCTGACTCTTACCACAGCCTTTTGGGTAGAGAGGAAGTTCACAACTAGACGGACAGATTTCTGGTGGGGGGCAAACAAAAAAAAAAAGGCAAAAACCACTGGAATCAGTCCACAGAGAAATAGTTCACCCTGCCAACTCTTAACTGAGAGAACACGCAGTGCGATGGGACTCAGCAAAGGCTACCTTCATTCACCTGATCCTTCTCATACATATCTGGTGACTCATTACCATTTGGCTGGAAGAGGAGGCGGAACAGGTCAAGTGAAAAAAAAGAGCTGTCTTTTCTTCTACACATAAAGCTGAAAGGTGCTCAATAGGCAGCTGAAAGCCACAATCACACCTGCATTTTGTTTTGCTTTTCTTCAATGTTCTACAGCAGATAAATTGACAAAAGCCTACGGTAGTGAGAGGTTTAAGCTGAGTGGATCTCAAGCCAGTTACGGCTTATTACGTCTTTGTGATTATGAAGCCATGAAAAAGTGGAGAAAAGAATGCAGTCAGTGGAGAAAAAAAAGGGAAAAACAAGCATAATAACCCCCTGGTTCCCGAGATACTTTAATAGAGACTTAGCTCACACTGGATCCACAGATCCGAGATACTTACCAGGGAAGGTGCCGCCGGTAGCATACCCACCGGGGGAAAAATAACACGCATATAAACGTTGTTACACGGGACCATAGGAAGCAGCTTCCTATTGGCCTGCATGGTGCGGGAATTTAAACAACCAGGAAGTAACCGGTGGCACACTTGCCAGTTAAGTATCTCGGGAACCCGAGGGACCCTGGAGCTGAAATAAACACGGTTTAAACCCGGAAACCCCCTGCTTCCCAGCTATATAAAAATAAAAAAGGGGTCCAATGGGAACTGCTCCTTTAAAGTGAGAGATGTGGCCGCTCCCACAGTCGCAGTCATTTAGCCTTAGAATAATATGAATACATACAATTATTATTATTATTATTATTATTTATTTTTAAAGCGCCAACATATTCTGCAGCGCAGTACAGTGGTGGCCACAGAGTGACATCCATTGCATAAATTGAATGACATACAAGTAAGGACAGACTAGCGCAAACAGATACAGAAGGTAATGAGGGTCCTGCTCCTGAGAGATTACAATCTCTACAATATTTTAGAGTTGTTGAATGTCTGAATGCTGGGGGAGAGTCTGATGGTATGTGGTAGGGAATTTCAGAGAGAGGGAGCAGCACGGGAGAAGTCTTGTAGGCGGGAGTGAGAGGAGGTGATAAGGCAGGAGGAGAGGCAGATGTCATGGGCAGAGCGGGGGGGGGGATTTTAGGGATATATTTGGGGATACGGCTGAGATGTAAGGGGGGGCAGTGCAGTTGAAAGACTTGTAAATCAGAACTAGGGTTTTAAAATGTAAATCTAGCGGCTATGGGAAGCCAGTGGAGGGATTTGCATAGTGGTTCAGGAGAAGTGGAGCAGTGAGTGAGGTAAATGAGTCTGGCAGCAGCATTTTGGATTGATTGAAGTTGGAACAGTCAGACGAGGGCAATGTCAAATAGAAGACAGTTGCAGTAGTTAAGGCGCGACATGATAAGTGAGTGAATTAGTATTTTAGTTGTGTCATAAGTGAGAAAAGGGCATATCCTAGCAATATTTTGGAGGTGGAGGACCAGGGCTCAGTGAGGGCCTGAATGTGAGGAATGAAGGAGAGGGTGGAGTCAAGACAGTGGGTTTGGTATGTTGATGAGATTGTGCTATTATTGACAGTGAGGGAGAGTTTGGATGTAGTAATGATAGTGGAAGAGAGAAAAATTATTAATTCTGTTTAGGAAATGTTAAGCTTCAGTAACGGTAGGACATCCAGGAGGAGATTGCGGATAGACAGTTGGTGACATGGGACAAGAGACTGTGGGAGAGGTCAGAGGACGAGAGGTAGATTTGGGTGTCATCAGCATAGAGATGATACTGAAAGCCAAAGGATTGTATTGGCACAGAGAAAAGAGGTATACAGTGAGAAGAGAGGGGCAAGGGCAGAGCCTTGTGGAACCGTGACAGAAAGAGGGAGTGAGGAGGACAGAATGCCAGAGAAGGAAACAGTAAAAGAGCAGTTAAATATGTAGGACTTGAACCATGAGAGAGCTGCATCACAGAGGCCAATAGTGCGTAGGGTGTGCAGGAGAAGGGGGTGATCAACAGTGCCAAAGGCAGCAGAAAGATCTAGGAGAATTAGTAAAGACCCTTAGACTTAGCTGTGAGTAGGTCATTGGGTACTTTTTGTTAATGGAGTCGAGAGTGTGCATTGTAAGGCCAGGTCACCGCTGGCTACTGCAGCGCCCACTGTGGCAGACGCTACAGGGACAAGAGCCCTCCCCCTCAGTGGGGCCAAGCCCGCTGCGAGGGGGGGCCGCCGCGTGCCGAGTTTTTCAGGAACATCTGAAAATGGAGATGGCCACGGGCGACAGACTGCTAGACCACGCCCCCCCCCCCAGTTCAGCCAATGAGGGCGAACCTGCCGGGTGACATCATGGCGCGCCTCTGTCATCCCCCCCCGTCTTTCCCCCTGCAGCTCCCTGCAGACCGGGGAATTCAGCTGCACGCACCGCCAGCCTCGCGGGCACGCGTGCAGCGGAGGCAATGGGGCCACAGCCTTGAGAGTCAAGCAGGGAGCTAGGGAGAGAAAGTGAGTCAAGCGGTTATATGCCAGCCATTAAAGTAGCTGAGAGGAAAAGGGGAGAAGAGAGGTTAAAAAGGTGAGTTAGGGTGGGGCTTAGTCTGTAAGAGAGGGAGCGGAGGAGCTGTGAGTGAATAGGATCAAGGAGGCAGGTTGTAGAGTGAGATGATGAGAGGAGCACGGACACTGCCTCTTCAGTAATAGCGGAAATGAGCTGAGTGTGGATTTAGGTGTGCAAAGTGTTGCATGTGGAGGATGACCTGAAGATATGTTATGTCTGATGGACTCAATCTTATCTGTGAAGTAAGATAAGCAAGGTCGTGGGCCATGAAAGTTGAAAGAACCTGGCACCAAATATACTAATGAAAAATATTCCCAATTAAACCAATGGGATTTCCTTCTTTGGTAAATCTGGTCCAGTGTTCTTGTATCAGTCTTGCAGCAGAAGACTTTAGTTCAAGTAAAATAATCCAGATACAAAAAGACAAACATCCCACATGCTAGATCAGGGGGGTGCAATATTTTTCCCCAGCACCCCCTCCTCGATTTCCCTCTGTCCTCGCGCTCCCCCCCCCCCCAAACTCTTACCTTGATTCAGATGTACTGGCATCATGACGATACGTTGTCATGGCATTACGTTGTCATGGCAACGTGACGTCACATGACCCCATGGTGATGCGTCACCAGGAGCGTCTGAATCAAGGTAAGTGAGGTTTACAGAGGCCCTGATGCTTACAGAGTTTACAGAGGCCCTTCGGGAAGCGCACGCGGGATCTCTGTAAACATCTGGGGGGCTAAATGCCTTCGTGAAGCGCACGCGGGACCTCTGTAAACCTCTGGGGGACTAGGTGTATGGCTATCCCTCTAAATCCATGCTTTATCACATTGTAAAACTTTTGGAGTTTTTAAGAACTGGCTGGCCTTTTCAGAATGTGTTATACTGTAGCTCAGAAAAAGCTGTGACCCTAATTTTGCCAAACAGAAGTAGTATGTGCCTCATTTTCTGGGTTTTTGAGGAATACTAGGTTGGGTGAGGGAATATAATGGCCTTATGCCCATTACACCTGAGAACTAACTGAATTGTAGCTGTTGCTCTTTCCATGTCACTAACCTCAGGAACCTTTGGAGGAGGCTTTCTGGTCTTCACTTCTGCAACTTTCTCCTTCAGAGTCACTGTTTGTACATCCAAGGTTCCGATTAAAGTGTTTGGCCTTAAAGTCAAGGGCTGCTGTGACACTCCAGACTTCACCTCTAAAGTATGCTGGGCAGGGTTCAAGTGATGTTGGCTACACAAATCCACCAACAGGTCCATCACTGCTTTACTAGAAAAAAGAACGATATAGATGTGTTAGTGTGCAGATAACAGTACAGACTGAATACCTTTAGAGTGAAAAGCAGCAGTCTCTATAACTCGCCAAAAGATCTTACTATAAGGTACTGTATTCTGAAGAACTCATTCATTACTATCTACAGCTCAACCCCCTTATAACGCTGTGCTTGGGGTCCAAAGAATCACATCACGCTATAAGCGGATCACGTTAGAAATAATGTACATTTGTATGCATTCTACAATAAAGTATTTAAGATACCAATAATCGTGTTGTAAAGTATTCATAAATATGAAAATTGGGAGCCGTAAAAATATCTTTCAGGGTGCTGTAGAAATGTAGAAAAGAGAGTTTACATTATCCTTTCAAATAAAATATGGGCAGGCCCTTGGGCTCAAAAAGGAGCACACCTTAGTTACCTGGTAGACATGCTAATGGTTATGCAAAGTTATTGAAATGAATAACACCCCACACCCCTAAAAGGATTTTCATAAGAACTATATTGACAAGTAGAGAATCTTTTTTTGGCCGAATTTGTATCCACAGCGGTTGGCCGGTTCCTCTGGTCCGCGGATTTCAGCATATCAATCTAAAAAAGGGTGACTCGGATCTCATGCATCCACCTGCCTTTCAATCGAACTACAGTATGAACTTGCACAGGGATAGCACCTCAGAAATGCTAAACAGACAAAACCATATCTATATACAGTTAGGTCCGGAAATAATTGGACACTTACACAATTTTCATAATTTTGGCTCTGTACTCCACCACAATGGATTTGAAATGAAACAACCGAGATGCAATAGAAGTGCAGACTTTCAGCTTTAATTCAAGGGGTTGAACAAAAATATCGTATGAAACATTTAGAAATTGCAACCATTTTCATACACAGTCCCCTTATTTCAGGGGCTCAAATGTAATTGGACAAATTAACACAATCATAAATAAAATGTTCATTTTTAATACTTTGTCGAGAATCCTTTGCCGGCAATGACAGCTTGAAGTCTGGAACGCATGGACATCACCAAACGGTAGGTTTCCTCCTTTGTGATGCTTTGCCAGGCCTTTACTGCAGCTATATTCAGTTGTTGTTTGTTCGTGGGTCTTTCTGCCTTAAGTTTTGTCTTCAGCAAGTGAAATGCATGCTCGATCGGGTTGAGATCAGATGATTGACTTAGCCATTGCAGAATATTCCACTTCTGGGTTGCTTTCACAGTATGTTTTGGGTCATTGCCCATCTGTAAAGTGAAGCGCCGTCCAATCAACTTCACTGAATTTGGCTGAATCTGAGTAGACAATATATCCCGTTACACCTCAGAATTAATCTGGCTGCTTCTGTATCTGTCACATCATCAATAAACACTAGTGACCCAGTGCCATTGTAAGCCATGCATGCCAATGCCATCACACTGCCTCCACCGTGTTTTACAGATGATGTGGTAGGCTTCGGGTCATGAGCCTTCCAAGCGTTCCAAGCCTTCTCCATACTCTTTTCTTCCCATCATTCTGGTACAGGTTGATCTTAGTTTCATCTGTCCAAAGAATGCTGTTCCAGAACTGGGCTGGCTTTTTTAGATATTGGTTGTCTAATCTGGCCTTTCTATTCTTGAGCCTTATGAATGGTTTGCACCTTGTGGTGAACCCCCTGTATTTGCTCACGTGAAGTCTTCTCTTTATGGTAGACTTGGATAATGGTATGCCTACCTTCTGGAGAGTGTTCTTCACTTGGCTGGATGTTGTGAAGTGGTTTTTCTTTACCATGGAAAGGATCCTACGATCAGCCACCACTGTTGTCTTCCGTGGACGTTCAGGCCTTTTTGTGTTGCAGAGCTCACCAGTGCGTTCTTTTTTTCTCAGAATGTACCAAACTGTTGGTTTGGCCACTCCTAATGTTCCTGCTATCTCTCTGATGGATTTTCTTTTTTTTTGCAGCCTAAGGATGCCCTATTTCACTTGCATTGAGAGCTTCTTTGACCGCATGTTGTGGGTTCACAGCAACAGCTTCCAAATGCGAATAGAGGGGGCTACATATTAAAGAGATGTAATTTCTAAACCCTTCCTTCAATTTGGATGTGAATACCCTCAACTTAAAGCTGATAGACTGCACTTTAAGCTCATATTCATTACTTAACTGTAACTTGAATTTATTTTGGTACACGGCCGAAATAACAAAACTTGTATCAGTATCCAATTATTTCTGGACCTAACTGTATATAAGATAAATAAAATAATGTGTGTGTATTTGTTCCCCATGTGATTGGCCGGCGGACGGCCACAGCTCATTGGCCTGCGGGGTGGGGTGACGTCACGGCCACGTCAACGCAGGCCGTGACAGTCACACCACACTCCCACCGCGTGCGCCTCTGGTCCGACCCGCACTCACCAGCACCCATCGCCTCCCGCCTCTCACCCCTGCGCCGCACTCACCACCCCGTCGCACTCACGCCGACGCCGCATCTCACACTCATGCCGCCGCCTTCCGCACACTCGGCTCTTCTCCTCCCCCCACCGTGGGCCCTGTATTACCGCCGGGAGCGCCAGGGGAGGGGGCACAATCAGCAGCTCCGCGTGGGAGGGATGGGGGGGGGTAATGGGGGAAGAGTCAGGACAAACACAGCTCCTCCCCGTCTCCCCCTTCCTCCGCACCTCTGCGGGGGGGGGACAGTCAAGAGAGAGGGGGGGGGGCAACACCAGACTGACTGACACACACACATGAACTGACTGACTGACACACACACACACACACTGACTGACACACATACTGACTGACTGACACACACACTGACTGACTGACACACACACACTGACTGACTGACACACACACACACAACCACTGACAGACACACACACTGACTGACTGACACACACACACTGACTGACTGACACACAGACACACACACACACTGACTGACTCACTGACTGACGCGCACACACACACACTGACTGGCTGATGTACACACACTGACTGACACACACACACGCCACACAGACACTGACTGGCTGATGCACACACACTGACTGACGCACACACACACACACACACACACTGACTGATGCTCACACACACTGACGGACGCACACACACACTGACTGACGTGCACATACTCACACTGACTGACACACACACACACTGACTGACACACACACACACTGACTGATGCGCGCGCACACACACACTGACTGACGCACCCACACACACTGACTGACGCGCACACACACACACACTGATGCGCGCGCACACACACACTGACTGACGTGCCCACACACTGACTGACGCGCCCACACACTGACTGACGCACCCACACACTGACTGACGCGCCCACACACACACACTGCCTGACGCACACACACACTGACTGACGCAAACACACACACTGACTGGCTTACACACACACACACTGCCGCACACACACTGCATGAAGCTGTAAAGGGGGGACGGGACTGAGCTGTAAAGGGGGGGGGAGGGACCGAAACCTGTAAAGGGGGGGGGGGGTAGGACCGTATTGATGTGAACGGGGGACAAACAGAGAGGGGGGAGACAGGGAAAGAGATAGAGAGGGGGGAGGGGAGAGAGAGGGGGAAGGGGAGAGAGAGGGGGAGAGAGAGAGGGGTGGAAGGGAGAGATAGAGAGGGAGGAGGGGAGAGAGAGGGGAGCGGGAACATTACATCACGGGCAATGCCGGGTATATCAGCTAGTAATACATAGAAGTAAACACTGGTGAATAGTCACAGTCACAAAGAGCTCACAATCTTACTATGGAGAATATGGTATAAAACTTAACAAAGTAGTAGCACATAAAGAAAATATGTATGAACATGCATGTAAGGAACTACAGTATGTATGAGGGTAAACATCTCAGTACATTTTGAAACGGAAGCATTTTGAATATACTTCTTACCCTTAATGTATCGCTGTTATATATTTGCACACATTAGATGTTGGAAATCTAGAAAATGTGACATGTTGTGACGCTGCATCCCGGAGATACTCTATTCAAATGAATAGTACTGAAGTAATCTGCAGCACAGGGAAGTCCTTACACAGCATATTAAATAAGGGCTTAAATGAGTAATCCAAGCAATACCCTACATGTTTTTTTTTTTTTTAAATAAATCACTTCTGTAGTATTAGATATTTACTACCGTTTTTTCCATTTTAAAATTGAACTCTTAGGGGCCTATGCAGAGAGCAGCGAATTTTAAAATTGGCGAATTTATTAAAAAGTAGCTTTTTTGGAGAGTTTTAATCTCCATATGCAGAAAAGTGCGAATTCTGCTATGTTTAACATGGATGCGTGTGGCGAGTTTAAATTGGCGAGATGCGCGCTTCAGAAATGTGTTAAAACAAATTCGCGCCTTTTTTTTTCCCTTTGCAATGGCCGCGAGCGGCAGTTTTTTCTGGCGAGGCAAAACGGAGACAATCGCGCCATTTTATTGGCGCGAACAGCCGCTAGATGCCGTTCGCGCCTCTCTGCATTAGGATATTTTTAAAACTGGCGAGATTGAGGTTCTCGCCAGCCGCGAGGCGAGTTTTACAAATAGAAAAGAAAAATTGGCGCGTTTTTCGGAACTCGCCATTTTCTGCTGCTTTCTGCGCGATTTTCTCCAAAAAATGGCGAATTTCGAAATAGCGCTGCTCTCTGCATAGGCCCCTTAATGCCATTTTTAATGAGTTTTAATATACGGAGCATCCTTTGATTTCTATAGCAGGCTTTAGTAAACCTCCCAGCAGTGCAATATCTTTGTAACACTTTCCTGTTTGTGATAATTTGTTGCCAATATTCCCAGCAGTTTGATCTGGAAACGGTAACAATAGATAATGCTACCGTAGTAATATAAGGATACATTGTAACTAATGAGTTACACTGACTGAAGGATTGATTGAAACTGAAAGGCAATTTAGTGAACACTGAGAAGCATGATTTTGATGATCGATCACGGGAGAAAGAATCAACCGGCAGCCTAGGTAATTCATTTTCAATAAAGGTAATCAAGGCTGCATATATTAAAACAAGGTCTTAATTTTGCCATTCAGGACAATTTTGATTTGTTCGATACAATAATAGACCTACAGAAATACATCCGCAAGCTATCTTTAAAGAAGTTTTTCCACTCCAGACAGCCTGCTGTGGGTGGCGCTCTTCCGCTTGATGCCCCAGATGTCACAGATCTGGGTCCTCCTGCGGACGACCTCCCCGACGGCAAGCTATCCTTTAGAGAGTACACTGTCATACAGGATATGGAGGATTTGTATAATGAGCAGGATTATACTGATATGCAGAGTGTAGGGGAAGATGAACAATTTTTGTTTCTGACAAATACCAAACACACATCCCTAAAGAACAAATCCTTATTCTGTCCAGAATTTTCAAAGGGTCCACATTGGAAGACTTATGAGAGCCTGGTGGAAAGAGATCTGCAGCTTTTAGCAAAGGGCTATAAGTTCTCAACTTCAGAATACAATAATTTGTCTAAAGAGGAACATCAGCATTTATACACTCTAAAGAAAAGGAGTGACATAATCATAAAAAATGCAGACAAGGGGGGAGCTATAGTTGTTATGAGTTCTGAAATGTATCATACTGAAGCATTAAGACAGCTCAATAATACTGAAGCTTATTGTAAACTCACCACAGACCCCACACAAATGTATCTTAAAGAAGTTGAGAAACTTATAGATTTAGGTAGGGAGTTGCGGGTTTTGTCCAAACAAGAAGCAGAGTTCCTCTTCAATCCCTGTCCCACTGTACCTATCTTTCACCATCTCCCAAAGATTCATAAGTCACTTGTATGCCCTCCAGGCAGACCAATTATTTCCAGCATTGGATCTTTGGGAGATGGTGTATCCAGGTACGTGGACCAATTCTTGCAACCATTGGTTCAAAAATTACCCTCTTTTTTAAGAGATTCTTTTGATTTACTCACAGACATTGGACAAATCACATGGTGTCACTCTTATATATGGGTCACACTAGATGTGACATCACTCTACACCATCATTGAGCACTCACAGGGTTTAAAAGCAATTAGTCACTTTCTTAATTTATCTAATCTTCACCTGGCACAAATCACTTTCATTATGGATTGCATTTTATTTTTATTGCAACATAATTACTTCACTTTTGATGATCAGTATTTTTTACAGACACAAGGGACCGCAATGGGCACATCATTTGCACCCTCATACGCCAACTTGTTCATGGGTTTTTGGGAGACTTATCACATTTTCGGTGACAATAATCCTTATAGACAATATATCAAATTCTATCGTCGCTATATCGATGACTTACTTTTGATTTGGTGTGGGGATACACAAACACTTTTATCTTTTTTAGATTATATCAATGCCAATGATTGTAACTTGAAATTTACTCATACCATACATGATCATCATATTGATTACTTGGACCTGCATCTTTATGTAGATACAAATTTGTTGATACAGACAGATATATACAGAAAGGAGAACGCTCGCAACTCGCTGTTAAGAGCCAATAGTGCACACCCGAGACCACTGCTCAATGGTATCCCCAAAAGTCAGTTTTTAAGATTAAGAAGGATTTGCTCCACAGAGGAATCCTTCGATACTCAAGCTGAAAATCTCAGACAAAGGTTTCTAGCTCGTGGATACTCTGACAGTGCTATCAGGAATGCACTTAATAATGTGAAAAAGCTCAAAAGGGCAGATCTCCTACACAGATCCAAAAAGAATAGGCCAGTTGAACAAAAACAAGGGAATTATGATAGAGAGGCACCTCTCTTCATCACCACCTATTCCAGACAAGCTGGCATCATTCGGTCTATTCTGAACAAACACTGGGAGGTACTCAGATTGGACCAAGATCTGAAAAAATACACCAAATCAAACCCCAGAATAGTGTACAGGAAAGCTAAGACGCTGGGGACTCATCTTTCACCGAGTATGTATAGAACAAAAAAACCCACTAAAAGTACTATCCCTAATGGGTTCTACAAATGTGGATCCTGCAATTTTTGCAAATACGCCCTACCTATTAAATCCATCAAGAATATATACACAGGCCAAAAACATAGAATCAATTCTTTCTTAACATGCAATACAAAGTATGTGATCTACATTCTGAGATGTGCATGTGGCTGTAGCTATATAGGTAGAACGATTAGACCTTTAAAAATAAGAATTAGTGAACACATCAGAACCATCAAGAAAAAAGATGAGAAATTTCCAGTCGCTAGACATTTCAATCAATGCTCAATGGGCTCAGTAGACCAACTTACATTTAGCGCCATTGAACATATTGCAATGCATCCAAGAGGTGGAGATAGGGAATCTCTTCTCAACTGTCGGGAGATGCATTGGATTTATACCCTTGGGACTTTGATGCCCAAAGGTATGAATACCGACTGGGAACTTAAACACTTTCTTAAATAATGTTATCTGATGTTCATACATATCCTTGCTCTTTTCGCCCTCTACCTCTCCCCTTTTTTCTTTCCCTCCCCTCCTTTTTCCTCCCTTCCTTTCCCTCCCTTATTCCTCCCTCCCCTTCCCACCCCCCCTTGCCTCACCCCCTCCCTCTTCCCTCTCCTTCTCCCCTCCCCTTTTTTCCTTCTCCCTCCCCCCCCCTTTTTTTTTTCCCCTCTCCCTCTTCCTCCTCCCCTCCCCCTTCCCCCCCCCCCTCTCTCATCTTTCCCCCCCCCCCTTCCTCCTTTCTCCCCCCCCCCCTCCCTTTCCCCCTCTCCTCCCTACTCCCACCGGTCCTTGCCCCCCCTTTTCCCCCCCTCCCTTCCCCCCCCCCTCCCCCCCCCCCACCTTCCCATGTTTTTTCTTCCATTCCCTACTTATCTCCAACTATATAATTACTATCTTATATGTATATTTTGGACGTCTCTGACATAGAAATCTGTATACCACTGTTTAATTGTCTATCCATGTCACAAGAGAGGCTCAACTCCTAACTATTTTATATATACCCCTGATTGTCTACAACAGATGTTTGATAAATAGTATAGCTTTTTCATTTGTAAAAATTATACCTGCAAAGATGTATTTTGCTCTATGTATATACATACATTAAGGACTGTGGATGATATTATATATAGCCATATATTAGACATAATGAAGAATATTGTACATAACCATACAAATGATATAATGATGCCCTCCATGTTCTCCATTTCAGAGTAGAAGATTGCTTCTATACATGTTTATAGTATTGTTTTTAACCCTGTATGTTGTCATTAGTGCATGTTGAGTTTACAACATGCAGTAGCTTCGCTCCTGATATAGGTGTCACTCCCCTTTTCCTCCCTGATATCAGTGATGCATTCGCAACCTAAGGAGCTCATTGGTCCAGGGTATGGACCAATCAGATTATACCTTGACGATCCCGCGCCAATGGCAGATGACGTCATCAATCAGCTGGAGGCAGGGGAACTCCTATATCAGCTGCGGTAGCCGCAGTCTGTTTAGTATTCTCGTTGACAAAGGGCGACGGCCCGAAACGCGTTCGAGACTTTTAACATATCCCATGCCATGATGTCTACCATGGAATAAAGGATTTTTAACAGCAGTATCTAGCCCCCTTCTTACTGCAATTGCTGTGCTCTGTTCTTTCCGTAAGGATATCTTGTTGCTGCTTTCTCAACGTGATGCACGCCGTGGGACTCACTACACAGGATTTCTCTCTACTGTGAGTACACCCATCCGTTTATTACGGCTGGTTATTCATTCACTGTTGTCTTTTCTCCAGGGGGGATACAACATACTGTGTTACTGGGAGGTCAGTGATTTTTTACTGACACTCACCAATATAATACAGTTCCCCCATACTTTAGGAGATATAATCAGAGACACATTTATATTTATATATCTGTAGAGAGTGGTGTCTCCCTGTTTCCCTCATATAGAGGCATTATTTCAAATGGACATCTAAAGATTTCCTGCAGTTGAGCACGGTACACTGGGAACGCTGTGTCCTAGTATCTACAAATATATTAAAACAAACCAATTTTTTTTTTTTTTTAAAGCCGCTTGGATTAAACTGAAGGATGAAACCAGCATAAAGATTCAAATCTTGCTAAATGTCGGCTGTTCTCAGCACAATTTACGGATCAGGCTCCTTGCCTCTCTTCCATTATTTATATGGCATGATACTTAAAACGAAGGCTTGAAAGTGAAAACTGGCAGCTGGATCAGTAAAGTTAGCCCAAACAGCGTCTAATTCATTGTAAACTGAGCATGCTACTTACTTCTATATCAGGTAACCTTAACTTCCCAATGACTGAAAATCACCTGCATTGGTTTTAGATAGTGTTATTAATCTCTGTAACAAAATTACAACAAAAACCTATTACACCCCACAGCAGGCCCCCCTTTAACCTGTGCTGAAGTAGCATTATGTACAGTATGAGCCCTCTGAGCTCCAAATGACCACAGTACGTCAGTGGTTTTCAACCTTTCTTTGGTTAAAGAGGCAATCAAAGCAGGTAAATTCTTCTTTACTTTTTTTTTAAACATAGGATTGAAGCAGGGAGTTTCTGGATCTGACCCCCATTAATTTAAGCCTCGGGTACTCCCTGCTTTCGGACATTTACCTCCGTAGGGGGTGTCGGTAGCCGCTCTGGTTCACTACCACGGATCACGTAATGACCACTTTTAAAAAGTTCCTGCACCATGCAGGCAAATAGGAAGCTGTGACATCATCCAGCGCGGCTTACTATTGGCCCACGTAACGCGGGAGCTTTAAAAAGCAGAGAGATACCGACACACCCTTCGGATTTCTGTATCTCCATAATCAGGGGGTCCCAGGAGCTGAAATTAATGGGGTTCAGCTCTGGAGACCCCCTTCTTCAATCATATGTTAAAAACAAACAAGACATCACAAACAAATTCGCCATTTGGATTGCTCATTTGAGAAACCGTACAATTATATTGTGAAATTCTGCAGAACCCCAACCCTCTCTAATACAGTATGCAGCATGTCTAAGATAAGATGCAATGTAAGGAACCCCAACTATCTTTAATAGCGCGTCTGAGATCAGATGCATTATAAGGAACCCCAACCCTCTCTAATAGCGAGTCTGAGATCAGATGCATTATAAGGAACCCCAACCCTCTCTAATAGCGAGTCTGAGATCAGATGCATTGTAAGGAACCCCAACCCTCTCTGATAGCGCGTCTGAGATCAGATGCAATGTAAGGAACCCCAACCCTCTCTAATAGCGCGTCTGAGATCAGATGCATTGTAAAAAAAAAAAACAACCCTCTCTAATAACGTACCTGAGATCAGATGCATTGTAAATTCTTCTGTATTTGGTACAATATTCATTTGACCTGAACATTACAGGGAACACTTTAGGGATCCCCACGGAACCCAAATATCATAGGAACCCCTGTTTTAAAACATTGGTATATTCAATGCATAAGAGTTATTGTAGGAACTAGATAAGGTCCATCTTTTACTCTGCTCCAGTGATGCCACATTCTTATTGGGTCAGACTAACAGTGAGAGGCTCCTACTAAAACTGGAATTTTTTGCATGTTGTATGTAAGTAAGTAGCTTTTTTGTTCAAAGACATTCTCACTGTGCAGTGTCTGATTGCAAACACACTAAGAGCAACTTTATTACAAGCACAGCACATGTGCAATTAGCTACAGGTGGAACTATTTACCCAAATGGTGAAGTCAGTATTTAAAGGACATTTTGGACTTTTTTATTCATATACCCCTGAGGAAGAGAGCAGATCGCTCTTGAAACGCGTAGGGTGGAGGTTCAAGCCCCGCACACATTGGTGTAGTACCCCCCGTACATCGGTGAATCAACGTGAGCTGCCAGCTAACCATCTCTTATAGCCGCCGACGAGTTGAACCAGCTGTTGCGGTTTCCCATTATTCAAGCACCCTGCTTGGCGCCCTGCAGGAGTACCTGCTGACAAGTTGCGTCCACGAGCGGATAGAGACGCCAGCTAGCAGTGAGCAGCAGATAGACTAGCTCACGGTGATCCGTGGCTGACATCGTGCTGAATCAGCTGCAGCTGAGTTCCATCTGCTCAGACGTGCTTCCTGGAGCTGCAGGAGTCCCTGGTGATGAGCTGCACCCACGAGCCGACAGAGACGCCAGCTAAGCAGAGAGCAGCACACAGATGAGAGGGGATACTCTCTAAAATATCCACTGCCTGCAAACCTATTCCATCTGGTGAGTAGGCATTGCTATCATCAACATTGGTGCTACGGAGCAGTTGAACCACCTATTCAGATTTTTAATTGCTTAAATCTATATGTCCATGCAAATTGTGCATTATAGTAAATATTAATTGATATTAAATGATTTTATTGTCCTAAAAATACCATTTCAGTATTCAGCTGTTATATGTTGTCTTATATGTTGTTTGTTTAATGTTTCAACAGTATTACGCTATGTGTTGTGCTTTCTCTTTGTTTTCAAGCCCACCGTGAGGATCAACAATCTTCACAACCAACAGGCTTGGTTTTCGTATATCCTTTAGAGTGGTAAAATTTTATAGGCGCCCACGGAACTATTCCCTGTCCATACTGTTTTCCTGACCAGCGGGTCAGGCTTTGTGTCCTAGGCAGCCCCTTATGTATAGTTTTAATTAATATATAAGGTAATAGTTACTACACCACACACATTGCGGTTAGCGCTACCTGTTTTGTTGTTTATGTGCATTTCCCCCTTTTAGGTTAGCAGCTTTCCAGGACAATTATGTCTCAATTGTTTGCTCAGAGAATCAGTAGGAATATTGACATTAATAGCATCTTTGCAGATGAGGAAATTCCCATCGCAGTTGATAATGATATGGAAAATATGGCTGATAAATTAGAAAAACTACTGATTGATGAAAACAAGCAGCTGTGGGATGCGATAACCAATGAAAAATATATTGAACAAAAATGTATTCCACGAGGACTGAGATTATTTAAAAAACCTACAACAGACTTCAAAAGTGAATCATTTATTTTGGAATGGAATCGCATCCTTGACAGCTGTTCGTTTGAATTAATGCGTCTGTTAATATCAAAACGCAAAGTATGTCTTCAAACATTAGACAATGAAATTAACGATATGAAGGGATACTTTGAAAAGTATAAAGATAATTGTGAGTTACCAATGCTAGAAGCTAGAATTAAAACAAAAATGGATAAATTACAAAAAGATACTATAATCTCAAAACAAACAAAGTTCCAAAGGGACAAAAATGATTATGTCACGGGATGTTATAGAAATTGGAAAAAACCCAGATATGATAATGAAAAATATAGGTATAATAAGGATTATTCACATAAAATTCCTTCAAATTATAAAAAAACTATTGTAAAACCTAATGAAATATCCTCTGATCCAGTACAATTTATAGCCCCTAAGAGGTCTAGAAGACCTTCAACACCATCTTCTATAAAACCAGTAACTGGCAGTACAAAAGCCAAACACCCGTCCCCTCCTGTTCCTCCAAGCCCTCTAGTCAACATACAGGGTAAAGATACTGACAATATCTTTGATCAATATCATCATCAGAATAAGTACCAACCTCTTATAGACCTAGATAGAGAACAACGTCTCCCTGGTCACAGTCGGGAAGAAGAGAAAAATACGTTCTCTTTTTTAGACTGGCGACAAATGAGGGAGCCCAAACAAGCAAGAGATGTAATAAGAGACTTATTGGGAAAAGAAAACTCCCTGAAAGACAATCGAAAAAGAAAAAACACTCTAGAGGAACGAGAGGAGGGAGAAAAATTAGGCAAGGTACAAAAACAGTAAGTCAAAGTGCTTATCAAAATATCTTTAATATAAGCCAACATCCAATTACCATCAAAGAAACTAAGCTATTATCAAAAGGTTTATCCTTTGCTCCAGTTACAGGGCCAGATAGTTTTAAGTTGTATGTTGATGTCCAAAGATATGTGCGCAAGCTTTGCCTCAAAAAATATTTTCAAAGAGACGCCATATCTAGACTGGACACCAACACTAACTTACCACTAAATACAAACAATTCAACGTTCAGAAATCCCTCAACATTCTTTCCTAGGTTTGTGAGTGGTCCCTTTGTGGACACATTCGCTAAAATGGTCACAGATGACCTAGAGACCCTAAGTAGAAACCACAAAGTTAGGACTGATAATCTTAGTAAAGATGAAAAAATAACTTTACGTGCACTTGAAGAAAATGAAGACATAATCATAAAACCAGCGGACAAGGGGGGGGGGTTGGTAATCATGGATAAATCATATTACATCCAAGAGTCACTGAGAATTCTAAGTGACATATCCACTTACCAACTCCTCCCAACGAATCCTACTACACATTACCAGCAAAAATTATTTAATTATTTAACATTTGGTTTAGATCAAAATTTAATTACTCCAAAAGAATTTGACTTTCTTTACAATAAACACCCCAGACTACCCTTGTTTTATATAATCCCTAAAATACATAAAAATATAAATTTTCCCCCCGGCCGCCCCATCATTTCGGGCATTCAATCATTAACATCACACTTATCTCAATATATAGATAGACAACTCCAGAAATATGTCATACAATTACCTTCTTACCTCCGGGATACTACCCACATACTGCAGACACTCCAGGACATTCAGTGGCAACCCCATTATATTTTTGTTACCGCAGACGTCAATTCATTATACACCATAATCAACCATGATCAAGGATGTGAATCAGTCTTAAACACCCTAAAAAATGACCCATCTGTTTCAAAAGAATTTAGAGATTTTTTGATTTTAGGAATTAAATTCATCCTTTGTCACAATTTTTTTCACTTTAATAAAGCTTATTATTTGCAGGTATGTGGCACCGCCATGGGCACCAAGTTTGCTCCTAGTTATGCTAATATATTTATGGGATATTGGGAGAAACAACATATATGGTCCAATTGTCCCTATGGTGCAAGCTTGGTGCTGTGGCGGCGCTACATAGATGATATTATTTTTATCTGGTCAGGCACTTTAGCACAGTTAACACAGTTTCAGTTATATATGAATAACAACACTAATAATTTAAAATTCACGTTTGTCACTAATACTAATAAAATAGAATTTTTAGATTTAGAAATCACTATAGTTAATAATCACATACACACCAGCACATATTTTAAACCGGTTCAATCAAATAATTATTTACATGCACAGAGTCACCACAACCCCACATGGGTCAAAAACATCCCTAAGGGACAGTTCATTAGACTGAAAAGAAACAGCTCACATCCAGATACATTTAAAATTCAAGCCGAGGATTTAAAACAAAAATTTGTGGAGAGGAAGTACTCCCCACTAGAGTTGGATAGAACTATCTCTGAAGTTGCAGCGATGGACAGAACCAGTCTCTTACAATATAAAAATAAAAATAAAAATATTAACTCATCAGGCGATTTGTCATTTGTCACTCAATATAACCAAATGGCACCCAACATACGCAAAACTTTAAGAAAATACTGGCCAATATTGAAAAAGGATAAAGAACTAGAGGGAATTCTACCCGAATATCCACATATTATATTCACAAAAGCTCCTAATATAGGACAGAGACTGGCACCCAGCTGTCCATCGCTGCAGCCAGTTCAAAGAGACACAACACTCTGTGCTGGATACTTCCTCTGTAACAAATGCACGGCATGCAAATACAGTAACAAAAAAATTAATTTTATATCAAATAAAACACATAAACAGTATAAAATTAAACAACATATTACATGTAGTAGTTCCTTTGTTATATATTTACTTGAATGTCCGTGTGGTCTGCAGTATGTGGGTATGACAACGCGAGCTATAAAAAGACGTTTGTATGAACATATATACAATATTAAAACTGGTTTAGTCACACACAATGTGTCTAATCATTTTCTTCAGGTGCACAATAAAGACCCAAAAGGTTTGAGGTGCGTAGGAATAGAGCGCATTGTACCACACTGGAGAGGAGGTAACACATTGAGCCTATTGGGGAGAAGAGAGTCCTATTGGATTTATGAGTTATGTACTCTGTCCCCAATGGGCTTAAATGTAGAATTCGATTTGAAATCCTTTTTGGTGGGTTAGTACCAAATACATCCACATAAGGTGACATGTCATATACATTAGTGTTTAAATTCGCTTATAGCAGTAGGTTCCTCCTACATAAATAAGCACACTATCACTGGTTTAATACATTTTATCTAATCATAATTCGCATATTATATTAAATAATTTTTTTTTTTTTTTATGTCCTACCTTAAAATTATGCATTTTTTTTTTTTTATTTTTTTTTTTATTCATTTTTTTTTTGTTTATATACATAAATATATATATGTTGTTAGTAGTATATGTTCATTGTTTATTGTGTCATGTTTATATATATATGTTGTTAGTAGTATATGTTCATTGTATATTGTGTTATGTTTAATGTTGTCATTATGTATAACAGCTGTACAAAATAGTAAGTAGCTTTTTTGTTCAAAGACATTCTCACTGTGCAGTGTCTGATTGCAAACACACTAAGAGCAACTTTATTACAAGCACAGCACATGTGCAATTAGCTACAGGTGGAACTATTTACCCAAATGGTGAAGTCAGTATTTAAAGGACATTTTGGACTTTTTTATTCATATACCCCTGAGGAAGAGAGCAGATCGCTCTTGAAACGCGTAGGGTGGAGGTTCAAGCCCCGCACACATTGGTGTAGTACCCCCCGTACATCGGTGAATCAACGTGAGCTGCCAGCTAACCATCTCTTATAGCCGCCGACGAGTTGAACCAGCTGTTGCGGTTTCCCATTATTCAAGCACCGTGCTTGGCGCCCTGCAGGAGTACCTGCTGACAAGTTGCGTCCACGAGCGGATAGAGACGCCAGCTAGCAGTGAGCAGCAGATAGACTAGCTCACGGTGATCCGTGGCTGACATCGTGCTGAATCAGCTGCAGCTGAGTTCCATCTGCTCAGACGTGCTTCCTGGAGCTGCAGGAGTCCCTGCTGATGAGCTGCACCCACGAGCCGACAGAGACGCCAGCTAAGCAGAGAGCAGCACACAGATGAGAGGGGATACTCTCTAAAATATCCACTGCCTGCAAACCTATTCCATCTGGTGAGTAGGCATTGCTATCATCAACATTGGTGCTACGGAGCAGTTGAACCACCTATTCAGATTTTTAATTGCTTAAATCTATATGTCCATGCAAATTGTGCATTATAGTAAATATTAATTGATATTAAATGATTTTATTGTCCTAAAAATACCATTTCAGTATTCAGCTGTTATATGTTGTCTTATATGTTGTTTGTTTAATGTTTCAACAGTATTATGCTATGTGTTGTGCTTTCTCTTTGTTTTCAAGCCCACCGTGAGGATCAACAATCTTCACAACCAACAGGCTTGGTTTTCGTATATCCTTTAGAGTGGTAAAATTTTATAGGCGCCCACGGAACTATTCCCTGTCCATACTGTTTTCCTGACCAGGGGGTCAGGCTTTGTGTCCTAGGCAGCCCCTTATGTATAGTTTTAATTAATATATAAGGTAATAGTTACTACACCACACACATTGCGGTTAGCGCTACCTGTTTTGTTGTTTATGAATGTTTCCTACATGACAAAGCTATCCCCAGTTCATGAGGGGGGGGGAGAATATTCATAGTGTACTTTTGTTTGTAGATGCCAATTCTTACAGTATTTCCACTCAAATCCAATGTAGATCATAAAATAGAGCGACATTGTGTCATCTAACCTTTACTTTATAGTTACAGTAGGTCTTTAAAGAAATTAATTAAAACAATATTACTGTGGGGTGCAGTTTAACTTGTGTCTGTATTGTTAGGATTCGTTTCACAGCAACACACTTATTTTGGTTATGTAGGCTTTGGTCCCGCTGCAGCCGCGCGCGGACCACCAGCTGCTTGCCTCTGTTCTTGATGTCCCCGCTGGCTCCTTCCAGCGTGGCTGACTGCGTGCTGTGACGCGTCAGCCAGCCGGAGCTACAAGGAGCTTGTGGTTTCAGCGAGTGCCACGTCACGTGGCATGCAAGGGAACCAATCACGGATTGGATCCCAGCAGCCAATCCGATTCCCCCCCTGCTCCGATCCCCCCCGTTCCATTCACCCTCCTGTTCCGATTTCCCCCCTCTGATTTCCCCCCCCCGCTCCGATCCCCTCCGTTCCATTCACCCCCGTTCCGATTTCCCCCTCTGATTCCCCCCCTGCTCCAATCCCCCCCCTATTCCGATTTCCCCCCTTGCTCCGATTCACCCCCCCCGTGTGTGTATTTGCCTGTGTGTGTGAGTGCCTGTGAGTGTGTGTGAGTGGAGGGGAGCAGGGAAGGAGCTGCGGGAGGGAAGCTGTGTGTGTGGGGGGGGGGGGACCCTTCACTCAAACTACACCACCTCCCGCTCCAGTACAGACCGCAGGTAGCGGTCAATTGCCTTTCAGAGCGCGCGCCTGTCTGCAGTGCGGGCGCGCTGACTGAGGGAGCGGGGTCTTAGCCTTAGTCTCCAAGCCTTGGTCTATACTGCCGCAAAACATGAAGCTGTGTCTGTGCCTTAGATCTTTAACAGAGCTACGCGTACAGTTGCTTCTTTATCGTCATTTTAAAAATGTCAAGTAGGTGTCACTGCTTCCTTATGTAACATAAGCCATTTCCACATGGTTATGTTCTCTGAATGAAGTGTCACATAAATCTACCGGTTTATTTGTTTGCAGCCACTGTGCCTGTTTCTCTGCCACTCACTTCAAAGGGTTGAACAATGGATAGGTTGAAGAGGTCATTCATAGCCAGGGTGTCATGACATTCTGTATCAAAAAGCTCAACGATTTTAATGGTCACAAATGAGAATAGCATTACACATGGAGGGTTATTCCTTAAACTGTGATAGTGCTGATCAGGGCACTAGTGCACGGAAACTCCCATTGAAGTCAATAGGGCTCAAAGAGGAGGAGCACACCTGACATAACTGGGAGATATGCTAATGTGATATCGCCCAAGTGTGCTACTTTTTGAGCACAGGTAACTCTGGTAAAAGGGAGGTTTCAGGGGATATATATATAACACTTGGTACTAAACTAAAATAGATCTCTCCTTCTTGCCAAAACCCATATTTCTGGATCTAGAGTGAGCTAACACCACCTTTAAGTGAGACACGCGTTAAGCATATTCTAATGAGATAACTAATGGCTGTTGTTTTTGCATATAATTAGCTTTGTGGATTCCTGGTAAATTCAGGGAAAACAATGTCTGTTACCTACAGTATTTAGGTAATGTCACGTTATTTGCCTTGACTTAACAGAGCTTTGTGGATGTGCCCCCCAATGGCTAAAGCTATTCCTTTAAATTTAAGGTGTATGGTAAAAATGAGGGAATGTGGAGAACTTTAATTGTAGGCTACACGCTTGACAAGGTGAAGCAGGGGCCATGCAAGGCATGAATGACATCACAGATACAAAATGGCTTCCCCTGACCCCATTGAATATATTGAGATCTTGCTCTAGTTTTTATCTGACCAGCTCCTGTGCTGCACAGATGTTAGCAATGAGGCTACAATTGAAAAGATTGCATACAGATGATTACTGGGTTAATACATAATTTAAAAAAAGTATACTTGATTTGTAAAAAAAGATGTTCTTTGGACTGAACTTTTAAGTCCCAAACAAACAAAATGCAAAATGTATCTTTTCTCTTATCAGCACAATTATTATAAATCATAAACCAATCATTATGTTTCAATTTATCAACCTTCCCTTTTTCCCCTCTGCTTTTTACAGATCACTAATGTGATCCTCGCATAATATAGCAGGATCACGCACTTCTAGAGGCCCCACGCTTTTCCAGGCCCAACTTCTGTGATCACAGTTTAAATATTATTGTGGTTAAATTAAAGCTGCAGTTCAAGCTGCCGTTTTAAAAAAAATATATATATTTTTTCCCCATTCAATATGTGCATCAATACAATCAGTGACAAGTGATTAGATAAGCTGCAGATCGGTCCGTTCTCCTGCAATCGATCGCTTGCTCCGGGTTATTTAATTCAGTTCTTGCACAGCATTTTGGGCAATGTACAGTAGTCCTGGAATATGATTGACTGGGCAGTTACTAGACACAATTGGTGCACTGCTAGAGAGAGGGCGGGGCTCAGAAGGGGAAGGGGCTGTCACTTTGGAAATGCTTCCTACATTAGAAATATTAAAAATGTCTTTAAAACATTTTTTTAAAATGCTACAAGTATTTTCTCATAGTACAGAACTGATGTATTAAAAAAAACACACGTAGGATATTGCTTGAACTGCTGCTTTAACAACCACAACATTTAAACTGTGATTGCCGGGAGAGAGAGTGGGGCCTCTGTAAGTACCAGCATCTCCTACTATCACAAAAAGTCATGTGAGATTGTGACGCGAGGGCTGGCAAGCGGTCCCGCGCGTCATGTGACATTATCACATGACATAATCGGGGCACCGAGGCCCTGCGTTCACACATAGTGCACCGGGTCGCCGCCATACTCCCAGCCGGCCCTGAAAAAAAAATTGGCCTTCAAAGAGAGAGACAATACAAATACTAAAAAAAAACAACAAAAAAAAACACATGCATGTAAATGGAGAGGCTTGAAATATGATCTCAGGAATGCATTCATTAGATAAAGTATACACAACTCACACACTCTGTTATAGCCCCTGTAGCTGTAAAAAAAAAATGGATTTCAGCAGGCTCTTATTATAGGTACAATCAGAGCTACCGACAGCTTTCTGGGGGCTCAGGACTAGAGTTTTCACCAAGGTCTCCCCCTTGCAACACCACCCTCTTTCTCTTACACTTCTCTTCTCACTCACCTCCTCGCTATCTCACCCCTCTATTTCTCTCTCCCTTCTCAAACTCCCCCCTCTCATCCGCTCCCTCCCCCATGTATTTCACTAACCTCCTGTCTCATTCCCTCTCTCATCTCTCCCTCTCTACACCCACCACCTTGCCCCTCCCTCCATTACAGTTGGCCGCTCACTACCAACATTACACCCCACATCTCCCCCTTCCCTCTCTTACCACTCCCCCTCTTACACCCACACCCCTTCTCCCTCACTAACAACCCCCACCATCCTCTCTTACACCTCCCCTCTCCCCTTCACTTACAACCCCATCTCTCTACCCTCTTACACACCTACCTATCCCCCTCTCATACACCCTCCCCTCCATCTCTCTTAGGCCGTGCTTATAGTGCGCGCAACGGCAACGGATGACGTCGCCGCCGTCACCGCTAGCAAAAGTTCTAATTCGCATTCTGGCGACATCGCAGGCGCCCAGGTCTTTGATTGGTTCCGAGGCTGTCGCATGTGGCGACAGCCTCTGAAAAATCAAATTTGACCGGCTTCAAAAATTTGCGCCGCCAGTGTCGCTCCCGTTTACTATAAGTGCAATACATTTGTTTTGCCGCAATGTTGCGTCGCCGTCGCGTCGCTGGTACTATAAGCGCAGCCTTACACTCCCATTTCTCCACCTCCCTACTACAACTCAATTGACCCATCCCCTCCTCATACTCCATCCTTCCCCTCCCGTCCTCACATTGCATTCTCTGCTCCCCTCCTCACACTCAATCCCCCTCCATCTCAAACTACATTCACCCCCTCCCCACACTCAATTCCCCCAGAGCTGAGGCCTAACAGACAACAGAAGACCAGCAGCTGGGCACGGAAGTTGGGCCCAACCCGACCTCTGGTTGGACTCAACTTCCAGCATCAGCCAGCCGGGCCCGGGACAGTTGTCCCAGCTCTCTTCCCCTGTCCGTGCCCCTGGTTACAATGAGAATAGTCAGCTTGGGCTAGATTAACCCCTTTTTGTTGCCATAAATCCCATGAACAGGATCATGACCATGTGTTATTGGTGTAGCTATCACATGGTTAAAACTTTGCTACCCTACCCCCCCTATGGATGACCCTCCTCTTCCGTCCAGATTGTGTTCCCTGCTCCTTGAGAGCAGTGACTGAAATCTCCCCTTTAAAAAACCCACAAAACAAACCAAATATACCATAAGGACTATTAGGGTTCCGGCCCTTGTATTGCCCTGAGAACTTCATTAGAGTACTAAAGGGGTTATAACATATCTCTTATACAATAACACAATTCCTGTATGGTGTGAGCAGCACACCAAAACTGTTTAAAATGTAAAAATACATTAAAAAAAAAAAAAAAAAATTATTGAAAGTAAAAGATACAGTACAAGACAGCTAAAAATATTTGAGGCTGTCTTGGCCCCAAAATGAGAGGTCTCTTTTCAAGCGGCAGTCCTGTGTAGGGCAAAAGTGAAGGATAGTGGCATATTTTCTACGTTAAACATAACACAATTGACAATTTACACACAAAAAATGGACAATAGACTATATTCAAAAATCATTTTTAAATGTTAACTTTTTACAATCTTTATCTAATATCTGTAGCAATAAGACATTTTGTTAGTCATGAAAACTAGAGGTTTTTGTTTGTCCTGTATCTTTTGCTTTCAATAAAATATATCTACAGTAGATTTTCTTTTGGGTTGCTTAGTGGTGGGGCTGGGTGTTCTAGCACCCTAAATGGCTTTAATAGTTTGCAATTTGCAGTTTGTGTGACTTTTTCTGACAGTCACAAGAAACAGAATCTGCTTGTCATATTAAATACTAAATCTATTCCTCACTTAAAAAAACCTGATAAGCCCCCCTTTTATAATGAATTCTCTATTGAATTGTAAATAAATATACCACTTGTGAGCACATTCACATGTCTCAGACAGGTCTGCAACCCTGCTTTTCTCCATTGTCACTTAGCATACAGTGCTTCCACTGCAGCCACGGATTCTGAGTAATGACATGCAAATGAAAACGCACAGTGTCACCTCTGTAAGCTTATGCTTGCCATATTACACAGTACAGCCTGGGTTAAAGAAGTGTGTGTACCATAAAGCTGCCCACAGACAGCTGTTTCTACCTTTTGGGTCTCATCAGTGTGAGGATGGTTATCTCTGGCTTTGCAATGTGAAGCTACAAATTGAAGTTTCAATTTAATTGTGGATGACCCCAAGATCTATTTTCAGTGAGATAAAGAGAATTGGAAGCTTACACTTGACTGCTTGTTGCTCTTGTCCACTTACCTTCCATCGACAGTGGCCACTTTCTCTTGACCGCCAGGTAAAGATATTGTGAGATCCACCTTTCTATGCAGCATGTTCTCCTTAAAGTCCTCTGGGCTCTGGTTTCCAATCACATCTGACTCTGAAAATGACCTCTGCTTCATCGGTGGTATAGAAGCAATGGCTCTGATGGGTGGAGGGGGAGCCCGTGCCTTCATTTTTCTCCTAAAAAAAAGGGGGGCCATAGATAAGGGACAACTTATGATTCAACTTTGTATTTTTTAAATATTTAGATAAGCCCTTTTTTATACAGTACCATGTTATGATTGTTGGTAGGGGTTGTGAAGATGTATTGTCAAAGCATGGGTTCATGTTTGCAAAATTTTCCATCCCTTTCTAATAAACATGGTAATTTCCAGTGATCCACTATGGCTATCGTTTATCCAACCCCCATCCATGACCGCAAAATCAGAACTTAATTTCCCTAAAGGTTCCAAACGCACAGCTGTTAATATTGACGGTTCCACCACATTGTAGTGAGTAGATTAGTTCTGATTCCTGTTATCTTAACTGCTTTTCAATGTGTCAGA
Organism: Ascaphus truei; assembly: GCF_040206685.1. Taxonomy (NCBI): domain Eukaryota; kingdom Metazoa; phylum Chordata; class Amphibia; order Anura; family Ascaphidae; genus Ascaphus; species Ascaphus truei. The sequence goes on from NC_134484.1 coordinate 315,886,493, forward strand.
TTCACTGTAAACTAAGTGAGACATGACAGTTCTACCCTGTAAAGTAGGGTAGTCAGCTTGTTGGGGACATTTTTGAAAAGGACAACGATGAAGCCAAAAACCAATTGATAGTGTGCTTGAGCACTAGTGAGTACATGTTTAATGGTAGTAAGGGATAACATTATAGTCAAGATCACAAGTTGGGCAATGAACTATTACACAAAGTTGACACTCAAAACTCAGCTGCAGCAACTTTTCCATTCTTTCACTTATGGCATTACAAAAACCTCATCAACAACAAAATCACTGAACTAGAACAGTGGTTCAAAAGCTTTTTTACACTGTGCATCCCCTGCTAGAAAATATTTGTTTCACAAATCCTCAAATAAATCTTATTGCCTACTCTCAGACAATTGCTAACAAAATAGTTTGACCGATCCCAGGCACTATAATGTCCTGAGCTTGTGAGGGGAACATACTCTTAATCAAACTCCAAACTGCACATACTGAGGTGCAGTGCCCGCACAGGTTCCGGAACCCACTAAACTGCCTGGAATCCGCCATTACATGCTTTTGGGGACCCCTCACATACCCTGGTTACCGAACGCCCTGTTGGGATTACTAGAATAATAAAATGGCAATTAGTGTTTTATGACCTGTCACCTTGATTACATAAAAGTATTTGCTACTAATTGACGTACTGTAACAGTTCATACTTGATGAAGAACGTGAGAAAAGTTATGCCATTTCAAAGGGTCTTAAAATAAATTAAATTGAGAGAAAAATAACACAGTCCCTTGGGGCTCGAGCACACATGGGGCTTCGCGACGCTGCATGGCTGCATGCACACGTCCACACCTCCATCTGCTGGTCAATGTGTGATCATCCTCAGCAGACGGAATAATCCGCGAGCGGGGGGCGAGGGAGTGGGCGGGCTGGCGGGCGGCGGGGGAGCGGGCAGGCTACGGATAAATAAATAATGTAATATTATAATAATAAATATGTGAGCATAAATAATAAATAAAATAATAAGCCCCGTCCCCCATCCCCCCTGTCACTCATCCCCCCCGTCACTCTTCCCCCAGCAATTTCAGCAGCCAATCAATGAAAACGTCTGGACATTGATTGGCTGCTGAAACTGACGTCACGCTGCTGCAGCCTGGAATCACAGTTTGGAAAGACTCCCGCGACTGCAGCAGCAGCGGCGACGCTTTGCAGCAAATGGTAGTTTCAACAATGAACACTACCATTGGCCGCCAGGGGTCGGTGATGAACGCGCACACGTCGTGTAGCGCGGTGTGTGCTCCAGCCGTTACGTCTTCTGCCTCACTGAATTGTTTAAAGTATTATTTCCTTTCTGTGCACCTTTTGTGTTTTGTACAGCTCAGTGCTTTTCCCCGTGTTCCTCGCCCATGGCTTAATGTAGTATGTTACTGACCCCTTGAGAGGAAGACATCACAAATAGATAACATCTGCACATGCATAAAGATTGAGATGGTTGCAAATGCTTAAGCTAGTCAGGCAATCATTGTGCATACAACCTCTAAAGCACAACCATGCATATAATTGGTCTAAAGGTGTTACTTAGGCAATGTGTTACATTTTCCTTTGATATACCCTGTGCCATTGACTACCTTATTACTGTATTCACAGATGTGGTCTCATTATATAAACATCCTCAAATACGCAAGTAGACGTGTAATTGGTCTCAGGTGTGTATTAAGACCATTGGGAGCACTTTGCTTACAGATGTGGCCCATGTCAACGCATCTGAATTTCTCTATGCATACTGTATCTTACGTGATATTAGTCCTATGTAAAACTGAAGAACTGATTATTTCATTGTTCATTTAAAAAAAAAACATATATTATCTAAACAAGTTAGAAAGACTACGCACCCTGCCACGTCAAATACAATCGTACACTCTGTCACTGTTTTTGTGGCATTTGCTAAACGTACTGGCTGTTTTACTAGGTGAAAGAGTGAGCAAGCATGGACAGGACCAGGATCCTCCCACCATGTGAGTTTTCGATTTGCTGTGGTTAAAGTTGTTGTTCATTTGTCATGAGAACTACTTCTCTCTGAGAGGTTGCGTACACCCAGAATCAAATACAGTGCAGTAAATGCCAGCCTGACATTTGTTAAGACCTGGTGCCCCAGTGTCTGTATGCGTGAAAATAAGAGGGGGGAGTTGACAACACAGTATATAATTCTGAGAGCTTCAAAACTGAGGGTAAAAAAAAACTGCACAGGATGCATTAGGGAATCATATTACAACCAATGTAATTTTCATGAGTGATAAATCCGGTGCAGAGTTTTTCCCAGCAGTTATGCTCGAGTTTTGCAGTTTGGAGGCTTTGAGAAAGGAACCTAAAAGTGTCATATTCATTTTCAGGTACTGTATGTGTGATCATTTTAGATGCCATAATCAAGTGCTGAGTCATCAATGGAATATCCCTGGCTTGAAATACAGACTCATGGCTGTATTTTGCCAAACATATACTCAACATAGGTGTGGATGACCAATTAATGATACCTGGGCTTTAGGGAGGAGCCTGCTGGTTATATTTAAGGTTTAGCCCTCTAAATCACATGTACAGGTTACCTCCTCCTATGGTCCTCTGACTTACGTATAATTACAATAGGCAGCACAATGACATGTTTCTCAATGTTAGGAAGTTACTCCCTGTACTGATATTGATACTCCCTGTCCTACTCATTTATATTTGAAAACATGGCCTGATTAAATGTACGCATATAAATGAGCACTTTATGTGTGTTTATATATATATCTATATATATATATATATATCTATATATATATATCTATATATATATATAGATATATATATATATATATCTATATATATATATCCACAACAAATGTAATCACACTATGTTGAAAAATCATTATCTTACCGATTTAGTGTGGTGATCCTGGCCTATCTAACGTGCAAGGAAACACAAATCACCTGGCGCTCTTGTGATAGATATACAAATATAAATAAGTATGCAATAAAGTGAAAAATAATATGTTATATGATAGTAATTAATATCGTGAAAAAAGTGAATATGTGAATAAAAATCAGTGATACTGTTTAACTATCTCACGCGCACCCTATCAAGAAAAGTAGATATTTTACTATCTATATAACATTAATTATCTTCGGATAATTTTTTTTATATATATATATATATATATATATATATATATATATATATATATACAGTATATATATATATATATACACACACATATACATACATTTGTGTGAAAAAGAAAGTACACCTCTTTGAATTCTATGGTTTTACATATCAGGACATAATAACAATCATCTGTTCCTTAGCAAGTCTAAAAATTAGGTAAATACAACCTCAGATGAACAACAACACATGACATATTACACGTGTCATGATTTATTTAACAAAAATAAAGCCAAAATGGAGAAGCTATATGTGAAAAACTAAGTACACCCATACTGCTTCCATAGGAATTAAGATGCTAAGTAGGAGACAGGTGCTGTTAATCAAATGCCCTTGATTAATTGATCATCAGCAAGTGTGACCACCTCTATAAAAGCTGAAGTTTTAGCAGTTTGCTGGTCTGGAGCATTCAGGTGTGTGTTAACCCAATGCCAAGGAGGAAAGACATCAGCAATGATCTTAGAGAAGCAATTGTTGCTGCCCATCAATCTGGGAAGGGTTATAAGGCCATTTCCAAACAATTTAAAGTCCATCATTCTACAGTGAGAAAGATTATTCAAAAGTGGAAATCATTCAAGACAGTTGCCAATCTTCCAAGGAGTGGACGTCCCAGCAAATTCACCCCAAGGTCAGACCGTGCAATGCTCAGAGAAATTGCAAAAAAAAAACAAGAGTTACATCTCAGACTCTTCAGGCCTCAGTTACCATGTTAAATGTTAAAGTTCACAATTAGAAAAAGACTGAACAAGTATGGCTTTTTTGGAAGGGTTGCCAGGAGAAAGCCACTTCTCTCTAAAAAGAACATGGCAGCACGGCTTAGGTTTGCAAAGTTGCATCTGAACAGACCACAAGACTTCTGGAACAACGTCCTTTGGACAGACGAGACCAAAGTGGAGATGTTTGGCCATAATGAACAGCTCCACGTTTGGCGAAAACCAAACACAGCATATCAGCACAAACACCTCATACCAACTGTCAAGCACGGTGGGGTAGGGGTGATGATTTGGGCTTGCTCTGCAGCCACAGGACCTAGGAACCTTGCAGTCATTGAATCGACCATGAACTCTTCTGGATACCAAAGTATTCTAGAGTCAAATGTGAGGCCATCTCTCCAACAGATACAGCTTGGCCGAAATTGGGTCATGCAACAGGACAATGATCCCAAGCAAACCAGCAAATCTACAACAGAATGGCTGAAAAAGAAAAGTATCAAGGTGTTGCAATGGCCCAGTCAAAGTCCAGACCTCCGCCAGATTGAAATGTTGTGCTGGACCTTAAGAGAGCTGTGCATAAACAAATGCCCACAAACCTCAATGAACTGAAGCAACGTTGTAAAGAAGAGTGGGCCAAAATTCCTCCACAACGATGTGAGAGACTGATAAAGTCATACAGAAAACGATTACTTCAAGTTATTGCTGCTAACGGTGGTTCTACAAGCTATTGAATCATAAGGTGTACTTCGTTTTTCACACATGGCTTCTCCATTTTGGCTTTATTTTTGTTAAATAAATCATGACACATTGTAATATGTCATGTGTTGTTGTTCATCTGATGTTGTATTTACCTAATTTTAAGACCTGCTAAGGAACAGATGATTGTTATTATGTCCTGATATGTAAAACCATGGAATTCAAAGAGGGTGTACTTTCTTTTTCATATGACTGTATATATATATATATATATATATATATACAGTCATATGAAAAAAAATATATATATATATAAATATATGAAAAAAGAAAGTGTACGCCCCATAGCGTAAAATTGTATGACAATTTAACAGTTGAAGGGGAAAAGGTGCACTCACAAGGGTAAAAGTTAAAATAACATTTAGTGAAATGTCCCCCTTCCCACATAAAATCTTTTATGCAATTTTACGTTTTACTTCGTATGTGGTTCGTCCATTTGAAAGCAGCCATGACCTCCTTCACCAGAAGCATTTTCTACCTTGAAAAAATCACCTATGAACATTTATGGGACAGTTTTGTTGCTGGTTTGTCTGCATCTATATTCCCATTTCACTATGTTTGTATATATTCTATGTTTTTTTTAATTTGATGAGATAGATAGATAGATTGATAGATAGATAGATAGATAGATAGATAGATAGATAGATAGATAGATAGATAGATAGATGATAGATAGATAGACCACACTTAGTTAAGTTATGATGGGTAAAAAAAGTGACAAAATCCCTCCACAGTAAAGCATATACAGTAGCAAATGGAAATATTACTGTATGCTCATTTGTATGTCTTAGACAGGTCTGCAACCCCGCCTTTCACCATTATCACCAAGCACACAGCACTTCTACTGCAGCAAGGGATTTTGGGAAATTACATGCAAATGAGCGCACAGTCCCACCTTTTGCTTCAAAACCATATAATGGGACCAATTAGGTACAAGAAGTGCGCTTAAAGATAGCTGTTTAATGCGTTATTACAATTTATGTGCTGCATTATACTGGGCTTGGCGCTCCTATTTATATATATATATATATATATATATATATATATATATATAATACTGAGTTAAGTTATGGTGAGTAAAAAACGTGACAAAAACCCTCCACAGGAAAGCAAATATGCAAATATAGCTGTATGCTCATCTGCATGTCTTAGGCAGGTCTGCAACCCCGCCTTTCCCCATTATCACCCAGCATACAGCACTTCCACTGCAGCAAGGGATTCTGGGAAATGACATGCAAATGAGCACACAGTGTCACTTTTTGCCTCAATAACCATTTTTAACATGGTTTCCTATATATATATATATATAAAACACAACAAAGATGCTGCAGTCAAATCATCTCTGAATGACCTGATAATACATAAAACCAGACATCAGGGTGAGAAATACCCTTTGGCGGTGCTACCGACCCAAGGAGAATATAAACCCAAAATGAAAAAGGAGGGTCACAAAAATATGTAATGAAAAAATAGAAAAATGGACTTTATTAGCAATGCATAAGTAAAACACACAAGACAAACTCAAACACATACCACATATAAAATTAACTGCTGTAAAGTAAAGCTGATAATATCTAAACACAAATAAACCCCTAAACTGGAAAGACCAAACATCAAGAGTTCTAATAAAGCATTACAAAACAAGGGGAAAGAAAATTCCCCTAGTAATGTGACAGAGATCGGCCGATCAAAAAGATAAATAAGAACTCATAATTAATGGACAAGCCAGAACACATAATAATTCATCAGAAACCTGTAAGTCAAACAGCTGAGAAAAAACACTCTATATGCTGCATAAAATAACACAGAAAAAATATTGGTAGGGGAAAATTAGTGTAACATACAGCAAAAATACCTAAATGGCTAAGAAAAAAGTAATCAATAATGTGAACAGAGCCACAGAGGTAAATGAAAAAAGACCCGGTGAGATGCTGAGATAGGTAGATAATTCCTAATGCTGATGGTACACTACAGACATGTAGTAAGCAGGGTAGGGAGGAAGTCCATGTGTAGCACAAAGTGCAGTCAGAACAGACCCCCAATGTTCCAAAGCAATAACAGGATAAGCAGTGGTCAGGATCGGACAGCCCAGCAACATTAAACACTACAGGCATATAGTAAGCAAAGCAGTGAGGGAGTCCAGCGATACAGACCAGTGTCAGAAGTCCCAGCATCAATAGTATCGTAAGTGAAGACGTGACAGCCCACACAATGCACACGGGTCAAGGGGTAGTGAGGGTTTGTCACAGCTCCGCTCCGACGGCCGTTTCGCCGTGAGGCTTTTTCCGGGAGCGCTCCACTTACTGGGCTGTCCGATCCTGACCACTGCTTATCCTGTTATTGCTTGGAACATTGGGGGTCTGTTCTGACTGCACTTTGTGCTATACATGGACTTCCTCCCTACCGTGCTTACTACATGTCTGTAGTGTACCATCAGCATTAGGAATTATCTACCTATCTCAGCATCTCACAGGGTCTTTTTTCATTTACCTCTGTGGCTCTGTTCACATTATTGAATCCTTTTTTCTTAGCCATTTAGGTATTTTTGCTGTATGTTACACTCATTTTCCCCTACCAATATTTTTTCTGTGCCTGTCATGTTAATGTGCTATTTTATGCAGTGCTTATCCATAGTGCTTATGGAGTGTTTTTTCTCAGCTGTTTGACTTACAGGTTTCTGATGAATTATTATGTGTTCTGGCTTGTCCATTAATTATGAGTTCTTATTTATCTTTTTGATCGGCCGATCTCTGTCACATTACTAGGGGAATTTTCTTTCCCCTTGTTTTGTAATGCTTTATTAGAATTCTTGTTGTTTGGTCTTTCCAGTTTAGGGGTTTATTTGTGTTTAGATATTATCAGCTTTACTTTACAGCAGTTAATTTTATATGTGGTATGTGTTTGAGTTTGTCTTGTGTGTTTTACTTATACATTGCTAATAAAGTCCATTTTTCTTTTTTTTCATTACATATTTTTTGACCTTTTGTGACCCTCCTTTTTCTTTTTGTGTTTATATATATATATATGTAGAAAAATATATGTAAATATATATACACACATATCCATTGATATGATTAATTTAGATTCAAAACAACTGGATCTGTTTCATACATTCAGGAGTGTGTCATTAATACTCCTGCATACAGGTCGAAGAAGCTGAGACGCCGTTGTTCGACCCTTTTCATGACGGGCATCCCTGGCAGTCGAGGAATCGAACCAGTTATGTCCAAGTCAAAGACCACAGGACGTTGTCTTGAACATTCCATACTACCAACAGCAAACAATTTGATGCAATAATGAACGTAAAATATATATTGCACAATCGGAATATACCGTAAAGCGATTAGTGGGTTTAAAAGTGTCTGGATCAGGGGTAGCCATCCTCAAGGGCCACCAACAGGTCAGGTATTAGTGATATCCCTGCTTCAGCACAGGTGGGTCAGTCATTATGAATGCCCACTGACAGAGCCAACTTTGCTGAAGCAGGGATATCATGAAAACCTGAACTTTTGGTTGCCCTTGTGGACTGTAGTTCCACCCCTGGTCTAGATACTCTACACATCCACTCTCACCTTGGCAAGGCCTCTAAAGATGCTCCCACAATACTTTTAACTGCAACAAAAGATGGAATGGTACAGTACTGTACATTCCTAATTGGCATTAAGAATGTTGGACTGGTATCCTAACAGATAACATTGCTTCCCCTTTTTTCAGTCTGGCTGCAGCTAATATGAATCTTGCTGTTGGATAATGTTTAGCTGTATGTGAAGTAGCCTCCAGTCACTTAATGGAATTTCTTTAACAGAAACATATATTAACTTAGCTCGACATACAGTAAATTCCAACCCGCTGCGATAAAAGAAAACCTCACAATCTATTATCTAAGATAAGGAATAAGTGCATATATTAAATTGCAGGCTTATTTATTGATTGTTATTATTAATTATAATTTAAAATGATTACTATTAATACTTATTCTTATACAACACATGACCTATAACACTGGACCCCGCGCATTACAAAATGTAAAATAATATAAGATTGGTTAAATAGATGCAACCTTAGGTAAAGAGTTTTGTTGAATTACATATCCAGGGCTTAGCTTATTAAAAAAATGGTGTGCCATTTTTAACAATTCCCCGCCATGACGGCTTACAGCAAATTACATTTGTTTTGTGATAATAACAAAAAAGAAACATTTTAAATAGTCATTCTGAAAATAGTGTATATGAAAGTTCATCTTCATTTTATTTCCCACCAGAAAGTGTTATATGCAGTAAGAGGTGAACAATTCACTTTAAATGAATAATGTTCAGTGGCAATTTTAGTGCGTTTTCCCTTCATTGTCTCTCCTTTATATGTATCAAAGTAACTGCTTCTGTAGTTTCGACCTTGATCTTGACTACCGTAAAGATTTGCATCACATATGTTAACGTTAATAAATATGTTTCTTATGCTTGTTACAGAAACAGTGCAAAGTAATACATTTCTGATACTCTGCCAGTAGTTAACACAACTTACACAAAATCATCTGTTTAATAGCAATGGTAAATACATTATTTATTTTATAAATAAATAATGTATTTACCATTGCTATTAAACAAGGATTTATTTTATAAAATGGCGAATCTTGTACTATATAATTCTCTCTCTTCCTCTATCTATGAATATGTACATTCACAGTATATTGTGAACTTTAATGTTTAATGCGCCTATTGAAGGAAAACCCCAATGCCTTTTCTGTAAAATGTTGCATACTGTACATGTTGATGCTATAAAGCTAGAAATACACAAAAATCAGCACCCATGCAAGTTACATACACAACAAAAAGCAAAACTTCAGATGCCAGAAGACACCAAAAAAGAGACGCATGAGGTCTCTTGGCAGCATGTGCATAAACTACGTACCAAATAACAACTGAAAACAATACAAAATATTTACCTGGATGTCACGGTATAGGTTCCAAAATTGGCTTGTATGCCTTCAGACTGCTTTTCTTGGCCCTGAGACAAATCTCTTTGAGAGGAAGATACTTGCTTTCTGCCAGAGAATGATGGCACAGAAGCGTATGTAAAACCATAATCCTTTGCAGTTTTCCACGTTACCATACAAGACATTGCAGCACTCAGCTACGCTAGCAAGTCAAAGTTCTCTGAACCTGCACCTCTGGTGGTTATTCATTAATATACCGTAGGTATGATGATGTAATGTAATTATACACCAGCCCTCAAAATCCTCAGGCAGTAGCACGGCTCTAATGTAACACTGTATGAGTAACTTGCTTCTTCCTAATGATTTGAATGACATTGCTGTGGACCAATTTTCCCAACCCATGATTTCTTAAGTATTTTTGTCAATGTTGTATTATATCACAGCATGAAAAACTATACTTAAGTCCCACTTAGATGGACCCATAAAAATGTATTTATATACTGTACTTAGCACTTTCTATACTGATATCATACATCATTGTACTGTATGTGTTATATTTGAAATTCTTCATTGTTGTAAAATCCTCTAGTTTTATTATCGAAAAGTTTTAAAAAAAATGGTGCATTTCCTCATATTTAATATTTTCTAAAAACGACTTCATACTGAAACTGAGACACAAGCATCAAAACTTTGGCACCTCTGCTGTCCTTTTTTTCTCAGGAAAATATGAGCCCCTAATTATTCTGGGGGTGCGTTATACCCATCAATATTTAATTTGCTTTTCACAAGTATTTTTTCCTAAGTTGTCAAATATATTAAATAAAATGTAAATTAAGAAACAGCCATGTACTAAGTGAGATTTTAGCCAAATTGATATTAATTAATTAATATTAATGTTGTCTGGACATCATGAGCGCTGGCACACGAGGGGTCCTATGAGATTTAAGGTACGTTATGCTATAAATGCTTGTTTTTTAAAGATGAAAAGTGAGTTTGGTCATGAAATTTAGGGCAGAAGTATTACTGGGCATCATAGGCATCAATGTAATTTAATAATTTAATAATAGAGATGTTAAACCTTTTTTTTGCTGAAGTTCATGAATCAAACAGAATTTGACAAAAACATTTTGCCAGCTAAATTTGGAAAATACGCAATTTTGTTTCACAAGCATTAAATGTCAATGTGCTATATACTGTATATCCTCTCAAACGCACGTTCAAACAACAAGTAGCAAGACACCTATGCCAAAATGGATCACATCTGAGATACCTGGGATATATCCTAATATGATATGCAAAGTATATATAAATTACTAATTAGCATATATCCCACATGTGCTCGTTTTTAGGTTAACCTAAGTTGACAAAGAAGCCCCAATGCATATTCAATATGACAAATTAGTTCATTTCTATATGTAAGTCTGGGTTATTAAGTTAAGTCCTACGCTATCAATGCTATACTGTCCTTTTGTATTTCCTCCACTGCAAAGAGAAAAGAGAAAACAAAACCATGATAGTGAGTATCTTTGTTTGGTTTTCTCTTTTCTCTATGCAGTGGAGGAAATATAAAAGCATACAGTATAAAACTAGTACCGTAGGACCTGCTGATAGGCTCTACCTTGGTTGCAGGCTTGATATGTTTTGATGACGAGAATTGGAGCGCAATTCTATGTAATACAATAATCAGGGCCGGCCTTAGGGCAAAGCGAGCAAGGCAGCCACCGTGGGCCCCGTACCTTCAGGGGCCTCGCACTTCCTCCTCTCCCTCCTATTAGCACCGGGATCCAACTTTCACCCGGCCGGAGGGGGGAACTGGAGGGAGCGTGGGCCCCCCCTCCTCTAGTTCCCCCCTCCGGTCGGGTGAAAGTTGGATCCCGAAACCGACAGGAGCAGGGAGTGCAGGGCCCCCGGACCAGCAGAGTGATAGGCATGTGTGTTTTTCCCTCACCTTTCTGGTGTGGGACATCATATGAAGATGCATTGCCATTGAAACTGGGACGTCACATGATGCCGTGATGTCACTTTGCCATGGTAACGTGACATCACGTGACGTCGAGACGGTGCCGGAGGAGGGCTGCTCGTCAAGGTAAGTCCTCTTTTCTTTTTACAGGGGGGCCTTACCACCAGCCTAAGGTCAGCCCTGCCAGGGTAATAGATGCACTCACAAGTTGGATGAATAAAACTGGCATATATTGCACTCAACCTGGGCAATCAGCTGCAGGATGTCTTGAAAATATGACATCCAGCTTCAAAGTGGGGGGAAATGTCTTGAACCCATTGGTGTTAAAGGGATATCCAGGGTGGCTGTACACTTATAGCTATATCAGATATTCTCTCCAGTGGTTTATGGAGAGAAGAAGAAAAACATTGACATATTTTGGACCAAAAAAAAGACCTGAATGGCCCATACTTATGAGAAGAAAAAACATATAGAAATGAACTACAGTAAATACTTTGTCATATTGGATGTGCATTTGGGGCTTCTTTATTTACTGTTGTATATTGGAAGTTATTTTCCCAGTAGCACTCCAATTGGCACAATTTAATATATAAGTATATAATACTGTAGGTCTGGGGTTTGAGTTTGTCTATGTCTAATTGTAAATTGTTTGGGAGGTATGTGGCTCTTCCTCTTAGCTTAAGCCCACACAATCCTGCCCCTATTTAATCAGCATGTCCCAGCACACATGTGAAAGCAGCAGTCCAGTGAGATGTCTTTCCCCAGGAGAAAGGTGATAATAACCTTCGCTACAGCATTGTGTGTTGGAAGTATACACTGGCGACACACTTTATTCGAGCTCGGCTAGTCCCACAAATTCGGGTATACCCGGGTGTATTGAGGTTTGTGACTGTTTTCTGCCCGAGTGCATTGGGTTATTTTCCAGGCAGGGATTGAAGCATTTTATTCCCGCTGGCTGCAATACTGCACAGTATATATATATATATACTGCATTACAATTCATGAATTTATGCCATCTGGTAGTCACGTGAAGCATTGCAGCCTATTAAATCCTAATCATTATCATTTAACAGATCAGCCGCCCGTCAGCCAGGCATGAACCCAGGCTGGGAAGGCAAATGCAACGGGGCTTGTCAGAGGTGAGGAGCGGCGCATTCCAGGTATCTGCCAGGTACATACTGGGTATTTGCTCGAATAAAGTGTGTCGGTGCAGTATATGTATATTTTTTTATACTTTAGTGTAGGAACCTGCTAATAGTCTACCTGGACATGGTTGCAGGCTTGATAAGTTTTGACCAACACTGTGAACTAAATGACCCATACTTATGAGAAGAAAAACATATAGAAATTAACTAAATAATTTGTTATATTGGATGTGCATTGGGGCTTCTTTGTTTACGGTTTTATATAGTATTTGAGGCCACTTTTCCAGTAGCACTCCAATTGGCACATTTAAATATATCAATACTGTATATAATACTGTGGATCTGGGATTTGAGCTCACTAAGATTGTGTATGTCTAATTGTAGCATACAGTAAGTTAACGCCTCGTTAAAACCATAAGGGAGCTTCGTGGATCTGGGCCAGAGTAAAAGTTGGACAGATTATAGATGTGGCACACATAAAATGGCAGCACACAGAGGAAAACCATAAAGTCCATTACATGGTATGATTTGTACTGATGTTTGGCGTTTCTCTGGGTATTTTAAATCACGAACACATTTTTGTTACAGGGCTGGTAAATGCACTCTCCCACTAGCGATGGATAACTGCATTTGTCTACCTGCTGTTTGTCCAGCGAGTATCAATGTGCACTAGGTTCACAGCACTTCACTTTCTTACGCCACCCAATGAATCCTGTGTGGTTCAAGGATGAAGCTGAAAGATGTTTGTGGATACCAGAGTATGCTGACATGCAAGAAGGTTAAGTGAATAAAGGAAGTTATAGAAAGACAGGGTGATTAGCAGAGGGCTAATTAAGATTTGCATGGTGGCGATGGGGTGGTAGATTTTAGAGGGTGCTTAGGGGAGATTGGAAATGGAGTGCCTAGGGGATTCTGGTAGGGTGGTGCTGAAGGGAGATTGACAGTGGGAAGATAGGGGGTAATAAGGGGAGATTGGCAGAGGAATGTTTATAGAGATTGGTAGGTATATTGTGGGTAGAGTCTGGGGGGGGATTTGCAAAGGTGGCAGGGGAGAAATAGAGGTTGCTGAGGGGAGATTGACTAGTTAGAGATACTGGCTTCAAATTAAGGAGAGATGATGAGTAAGGGGTTATTGGGTGGTAGAAATTGGAGATGTTCGTGGGAAGGGTAAATTAAGATGTTTGATGGTTGGCCAGAAGATGGAAGGGAGGTTTGGGGGTCGGCCAGAAGATGGAAGGATTGTTTGGGGGTCACCAGAACATGGAAGGCAGGTTTGGGGGTCACATGTGAAAATAGGTAAATTCTATTAGTCTAAGGGACTAAGACATGCAATAGATGAAGTTGGAATGAAGGGAATAGTGGGGTTATAGAGATTAAAGTAGTAAGTAATTGGTAGGGAAATTAGGCATATGGTAGAAGAGTAGATGGATGAAATAGATGGGGTACAGAACGTACAGAAAGTAAAGCATTTAGAGAAGAAGGGCCAGGGGTAAACAAAGGGAATACAAAAACAGAGTATACTCATCCATACAGAAGAACCATTATTCATACAGTATACAAAGGGGGGAAAAAGTACAAAAAAGACTTATATGCAGGTACATATAAACTAATTTAGCCTGCCATGTACATATTCTGGCTCACTATTGATATTATGCATGTATTGCTATTCAATCCCATTGGAAATTTGTGATATACAGTACTGACACAAGTAATAGTGTCATATACTATATTATAACTTTGGTTAACTGCACTAGCTGCTAGCATTTCCCCCCACTTACAATGAAGGGGAGATTTGTGGAGTGACAATAGGATGATTTACATCAGCGGTGCGCAAACTGGGGGCGCAAGATTTTTTTGGGAGGGGCGCGGGCGGTTGTAGAGGTCTCGCGCTCTTCCCCAAGGCATTTAAATTAAAAACCGGGGGAGCGCGCGAGGCCTCTGCAACCTCTACTTACCGGGATTCAGCCGGCTTCAGGATGCGTGACCAAGGCAACGTGGCATCCAATGACGCCACGGAGTCATGTGACGTCACGGTTGCCCTGGTAACGTGACGTCAAATCACGCTGCGGTCACGTGACATCACACGACCCCACAGCGTCATTTGATGACGCGAGAGGTAAGGAGGGGGTGGCCCTGATTTACATAAAAAATGTATAATAAAGACATCATATCTTTTCCCGCTGTCTTCAATTTCTTTTTTTTAAACAGTGCTAAATCTAAGGTGGCTTGAATTGCTCAGGTTAACAAATCAGTGTCTGCTAAGAAACTTGATTAACAGGTTTCTTCCAGATAACATGTGATGCACATTGGGAAAAAATGGATAAGTGGTAATGCATACTTTTAGTCAGCCTGATACATATCCCACAGCATGAAATGAATGCATATAAAAGCTATGATTTAATACTTCATTGTCATAAAACTTTAACTATTAGTAGTATCAGACAGTGTCTTCATTAATGACAGACATACCAATTGGTCACAGATGACAAATTGCACGATGGTACTTGTACCATCAGAGCTAACATTATGTTTGACTTCTTGGTCTCAAAGACTACTTGATCAATTGTAAAATGTCTAAATGTTTAGAAAAATTTTCAAAATCTGGCATTAGCCTGTGTATCAAATACCTTTTGATAATTTTTAGAAATGTTATGTAATCAAAACATCTATTTTTTTTATATTTACTTTTGCCCCTATTTAATATGCTGTAAAGTTATCTTTCCCTTGCTTGGAAAGATTTTAGCCCATTCAAATCAAGTAGAGATTAGGGGTTTTAATCTGTTTACACCAAAACGACCATTGGAGATGATTTCGACCAGAGATCCCCATAGACTTCGACGTACAGTATACTGAATAAAGCCCTCAATCTATTTATTTTGAATGGGCTGAAATCTTTCCAAGCAAGGAAAAGATGACTTTACAGCATATTAAATAGGAGGAAAAGTAAATATCAAAAATAGATGTCTTCAATAAATGATATTTCTGAAAAGTTGTTGGGGAAAAATAGAAACCTCGGAGACAAAAAAAACAGTTTTAAGTCAAATGTCCTGTATTTTGAAATAACTACTTCTCTGCCAGTGAAACTGCTGCAACACATTAGGCTTGTAATATAGTACGCGAGTTTAGTTTATATAGGGCAAGCGGTGACGCACGCGGCTAGGGGGCATGGCTGATATCACAGTGTTAGGCCGCACTGTGATTGGCTCACAGCATCATGTGGCGCGGCAACAGCGCGAAAATACAAATTTCTTGTATTTCCTCTGATCTGCCGCGCCACCGCTCACGGCGGTGCGCGCAAGCGTCACAACTACAGCAACGTCAGCCTCACACAGGCAATTATCATTGACGTGCGTGCGCACGGTAGCATACGCGCGATATTACGGGCTTTACTTGTTTTTAAAACAATTGGCTCAGTAGGAGGCATTGCCCCATTGCCTGTGCTGCACGTGCGCCTGCGAGGCAGGCGGCGCGTGCAGCCGAATTCCCCGGTCTGCAGTGAGCTGCAGGGGGAAAGACAGGGGGGCGTGACGGGGCGCGGCCATGACATCAACCGGCAGGTTCGCCTTCATTGGCTGAATCACCGGGGGGGGGGGCGTGGCCGAGCGCTCCGTCACCTGTGTCCATCTCAATTTTCGGGTCTAGAAGAAAAACTTGCCGTGCAGAGTGGCGCCCCCCTCGCAGAGGGCCGGGCCCCATTGAGAGCCAGTGGGGACCAAGCCTTAGGCATAGCACAGAGGTACGTATCTCGGGAAGCAGGGGGTTCCTGGAACTGAAAGTAGTAATTTTTTTAAGCTGCTTGGATTTTTTAAAAAACATTTCACATTTTTTATGGTTTGGATTAATTTTAGTACTACTTAAAATAATTTACTAAGCCTTCAACTACATGTACCTCCTCCTTACTATTTTTAATATAATTGCAATGGATGAACCCTTTGAGAAATGGAGTGGCTGGGCGCACCAGAGTGCTTTTGCCCCTCGGCACATTGTGGGTATCACAGCTCAGGAACAATCACATGATCGTAACGTCACTGATGACACAAACTGAAGAGGAGGAGGAGATCCTTGTCACATCACGGTCTGCGCTTACCCCTCCCCTAGAAATCGAGCAAAATGCCCATGACATAGTTACTACGTCATGGGGCCCCTGCAATGCCAGACAACATGAGGAGGTAGCTACGTCATGGTGCTCTCAATTTATATTCTCAAGTCTCTCCACTATTATAAGGTCCGGCAGTACATCATAGCACAATACTGTATTTTGTGAGCGGATCCAGAACTAAGGGACTTAATCATATATCCATACTGTACTTAGAATGCAGAGTATAGTTACGTTTGGGTTTTTTCTTTGAAGCAAAGTTCCCCTGAGTACAGCAGGAAGTCACCAGCAGTTTAACAAACAATAGAATGAAGTACTGGATTTTACTTGTTAGGCTAAGTCCCCGCTAGCGCTGATCGGGCGGTGCTTGCGGCGGGGAATTACATATATAGATATATGTAAGACCCCGCTCACGCTGTGCGCGTGCACACACGCTCAGCCGCGATCGGCGCTTAGGTAAACAAAAAACCTATACTTACCCGCGCGCTCAACTACCGGCAATGCTCCCCTTCCCCGTGCACGCGTACAAGCAGGACACCGGTCACCAGCGGGGACGTAGCCTGAGGCTGCATCAATACATTGTGGAGCAGAGCTGAGCCGCGCGGACGCTGATGCTTACCTGATCAAGCATGAGCGATTTCATGCCCATGCAGGCGAGCCAGCGTCCGCGATCGGGAGGCGGGGCAGTGGCATCGCTGGGCCAATCGCCCGCGACGCACCGACGTCACGGCGCCGTGATGTTGACGCTGCTTCACGCTGATTGGATGTTTTCAGCCGACAGCTCGCTGAAAAACAGCTTTGGCTGTCGCTGAAAAATCCAACTCCTGAGCACGCCTGAGGTTAATCGCGTGAGCACCCTCTAAAGACATCCTCATTGAGTAATAAACATGTTATTGTTTAGCAAAAGCATTCAATAAAATGATCTGAAATATTATACAAATTGTACATGACACAGCAAGTAGTAAAGGAAAATAAATGCAACTACAAATTTGGTAGAAAACTAGGCCTCTTCAACTAGTTCTCCAATGGGACCACATCAGAAGACAGTTAGGAGTAGAAGGTCAACAAGTTAAGTGTTATGTAATTATAGAGACATTTAAAGAATTGAAAATTACTATATTTCAAAATGTTTCAAGCATTTATAAAATCTGTACCACATTACTTTATCTCAGCGGTACGCAAAGTGGGGGGCGGGAGAATTTCCAGGGGGGCGCGGCGGCTACAGAGGTTACATAGTTACATAGTAGATGAGGTTGAAAAAAGACATAGGTCCATCAAGTTCAACCTATGCTAAATTTAGACAACAGATACTTTATTCTATATCTATACTTATTGATCCAGAGAAAGGCAAACAAAAAACCCCATTAAGGGGAAAAATTAATTCCTTCCGACTCCAAGAATTGGCAATCGGATTAATCCCTGGATCAACATCCTTCCCATGTATACTTATTTGGTATATCCCTGTATACCTTTCCCATCTAAAAAGAAGTCCAACCTTTTTTTGAACAAATCTATTGTATCTGCCATCACAGTCTCCATGGGTAGAATTCCACATTTTAACTGCCCTTACTGTAAAGAACCCTTTCCTTGGTTGCTGGTGAAATTTCCTTTCCTCCAATAAGGGGTAGCCCCGAGTCCTTAGTACTGCCCGTGGGATGAATAGTTCTTTTGAAAGCTCCTTGTATTGTCCCCGAATATATTTGTATATAGTTATCATATCCCCTCTTAGACGCCTCTTGTCTAATGTAAATAAATCTAATTTAGCTAGCCTCTCCTCATAAGTTAGATTGTCCATCCCCTTTATTAATTTGGTGGCTCTTCTCTACACTCTCTCTAGTTCCATAATGTCTTTTCTTAGGATTGGTGCCTAAAATTGTACTCCATATTCAAGGTGTGGTCTAACTAGTGCTTTGTAAAGGGGCATAATTATGTTTACTTCCCTTCCATCCATTGCCCGTTTGATGCAAGATAAGATCTTGTTTGCCTTTGCAGCTACTGCATGACATTGGGCACTATTCCTAAGCCTGCAGTCTACAAGCACTCCTAAATCCTTCTCCATCAAGGATTACCCCAATATATCTCCATTTAATTTGTAAATCGCCTTTTCATTCTTGCATCCCAAATACATAACCTTACATTTATCTGTATTAAACCTCAACTGCCATTTACCTGCCCACGTTTCCAGTCTCTCCAAGTCCTTCTGAAGAGAAATTACATCCTGCTCTGATTCTATTACCTTACACAATTTAGTATCATTAGCAAAGATAGAGACTTTGCTCTCTATCCCAACCTCAAGGTCATTTAATAAACAAGTTAAAAAGCAGGGGTCCCAGTACCGATCCCTGAGGTATTCCACTCACGACTTTAGCCCAACCTGAAAAAGTTCCATTTATGACATCCCTCTGTGTCTGTCCTTTAACCAGTATTCAATCCAGGTGCATATATTATTACTGAGTCCAATTTTCTTTATTTTGTACACCAACCTCTTGTGTGAAACCGTATCAAAAGCCTTTGCAAAATCTAAGTAGACCACATCAACTGCATTTCCCTGGTCTAAATTCCTATTTACCTCCTCAAAGAAACAAATAAGGTTAGTTTGGCAAGATCTATCCATCATAAATCCATGCTGACTATTACTAATAATTTTGTTTTCCATTAGGTATTCCTGAATATTATCCCGTATTAAACCTTCAAGTAGTTTCCCTATTATTGAAGTCAGGCTTACAGGTCTGTAATTCCCCGGGTGTGATCTAGCTCCCTTTTTAAATATAGGCACCATCTGCTTTACGCCAATCTTGTGGTACTGAGCCTGTGGAAATGGAGTCCTTGAATATTAAATATAATGGTTTGGCTATTACTGAGCTTAACTCATTGAGACCTCTTGGATGTAAGCCATCGGGGCCAGGTGCCTTATTTACTTAAATTTTTTCAAGTCGCTTATGAACTTCTTCCTCAGTTAACCAATTGTTCATTAATATGGAGGTTTTGGCTTCCTCCTGCGGCACTACAATTGAAATTGATTCTTCCCTGGTAAACACAGAGGCAAAGAATTTGTTAAATATCTCAGCTTTTAAATGAAGTGCTGGGGGGACAGCGTGAGGCCTCTGCAGCTTCTCTTACCTGATCTTCGGCGATGCGTCGCCATGGTAACCAGTGTCAAATGACACTGCGGGGTCACGTGACATCACATTGCCATGGTAACGTGACATCACATGACCCTGTGACGTCATTTGACGCCAGAGCGAGGAGGAGAGGGGGAGCGAGGCAGGAGGTAAGGAGGCGGGAGGGGGGGGGGCGCAAATTAAAAACTTTGCACACCCCTGCTTTAAATTACAGTACAAGTAAATTTAGTGTGAAAAATATACAGTTAGCAACTAGTATGAAATTAGCAACTAAGCCTAAGAGACTAGTATTAAATTAGCTGAGAGTCCAAGGGCCACATCAAGGCACTTGTTAGGCCACCAGTTGAAGAGCCCCTGGTATATCGTTAAAATAGACACCTATGCCAAGAAAAGAATACATATACCTCATCCACTCACCTGGTCCGTGTGAAAAATTGTGGGTGCTCGGGGACATGTGGTGCTGAAAGATCGCGGTTCTCCTGCAGCACCTCTCGGAAGCAGACCTCTCAATCACCATTCTGTTGCCGAACCTGTGCCCCACAATGACTTGTATAGCACTATCCAAGGAACTGTGGGGAGCACCTCTGAAAAGCAACGCAGTGATTGACAGCTGTGCTTCCGAAGAGATTCTCCCCAGTCTTTTCTATGCCGTGTCCTGCAGCAGACCGGGACCGGTACAGGTTAGAGATTTTTTTTCAGCCCTATAGTATATATATATACAGTGGCGAGAAAAAGTTTGTGAACTCCAATGATAATTATGGAAATTCCATAGTTTTTCCATGACAACCTTCTTGAATCAAAACCAGTCTTTTTTTAAATATCCAATAGGGTTTATATTAACCAATTTTGTGTTTCTTTAAACAAAATAATGTATCAATTGGACAAACAATGAGTAATTAAGAGTCAGGGTATGTGCAAAAGTAAGTGGAATTCTGGTTTTATCAGCTATATTAAAGTGGATAATTAGATATTCAGGAGTGAGTTTGGGAGGCCCCTCACTATATAAAGATCAGAAACTTTGTAAGTTTGGTCTTCACCATACAGGTGTGTGGAACACGTCATGCCATGATCAAAAGAAATCACTGAGGACTACTGAAAAGCAGTTATTGATGCTCATCAGTCTCGAAAGGGTTATAAAACCATTTCTAAGGATTTGGGGCTTCACCAATCCACTGTCAAATTCAAGACCACAGTCACTCCACCCTGGAGTGGACGTCCTACCAAAATCTCTCCAAGAACAACCCGGCAAATCATCCATGAATTTTGGAAACTCTTGCCTTCTCTAATGTGAGTGTTCATGACTCCCATATCAGAAAAAGACTGGAACAAGAATGGTGTTCATGGAAGGATAGCCAGGGGGAAACCGCTGCTCTATAAAAAGCACATTGCTGCATCTGAAGTTCGCCAAAGAGCACATAGATGATCTACAAGACTTCTCGACAGATCACTCAAAGGTAGAACTTTATGGCCTCAATGAGAAATGTTTTGTTTGGCGAAAACCCAAACTACGCTCGAACAGAAGAACCTCATCCCAATCATCAAGCATGGTGGTGGAAGTGTGATGGTTTCAGGCTGCTTTGCTGCCTCAGGACCTGTACGGCTTGCCATCATTGACCCAGCCATGAATTCTACATTGTACTGTATCAGAAGATTCTACAAGAGAATGTCAGGCCATCCACCCGTGAGCAGAAAAGAAAATGGGTCATGCAGCAAAACAATGATCATAAACATACAAGCAGATCTACAAAAGAATAGCTGCAGAAGAAAACATTCTGCGTTTTCGAAGGACCTAGTCTGAGGTCCGGACCTAAACCCCATTGAAATATTGTGGTAGGATCTGAAGCGAGCTGTCCATGCAAGAAAGCCCACAAATGTCACTGAGTTGGAGCAGTTCTGTATGGAGGAATGGGCTAGAATTCATCAAAACCGATGTCAGACTGACCAGCAGTTACAGGAAATGCTTACAGATGCTGTCTCCGATTACGGCATACCATCCGTACGGCTCCAGACGGGAACTGGAAACCTCCCCCCCCCCCCCACAATTCACCCGGATTTTTCAAGCATCGCGGGTGAAAGCGCAGTGGGGGGGGGGGCACCAAATCACCCATTGGCAGCCGGCGAAGACGATCATAGCGTGTCCCTGGCGTGCGCACCAAAACCGGAGACTGGTAGTAGTTTAAGTCATTGCTACTCAAGGTCGTGCTACCAGGTACTGTACTGAATCTGGAACACAAGAAAAATGGGGGAGCACAATGTGAGGAAAGGTAAGTTGATGGTGTGTCTTCTTGTGTTCCATTATCATCAAGGGTCCTGGATAGATCCTGTTGGGGTTCCAAGTCACACGAGGACATCTTAAGAAAATTATCTTAAGGCTGTATCACACCCTTTTTACTTTACCATCTACTTCTAACATCCTATACACACCATATAGAGATAGTGCCCGGGTACTTTTTCGAACTGTACTGAATCTAAAGGTTCACATACTTTTTCACACATGGATATTGAATGTTGAATAATTTGTGGATAAATAAATGTTGAAAAAGTATCATGTTTTTGTGTCATTTCTTTGTCCAGGCTACTGTCATTGCTTTTAATTCTAGAAAAAAAGGTGAGGGAGTTCTGACGCGAGGATGGGATAAGGGGGGGATATTTCTTGGACATGCAAAATAATATACATATTTATTCACATTTCCAAATCGTTTCGAATCTACCTATGTTATTATTTTTGTAAATGATAATTATTACATTCTTTTACATTTTTTTTTAGATTATCATAATAATGCTATAAAATCTACGACGTGCTCTAAGTAAAACAGAGGAACAGCGTTCCACCTGAGAAAAGCCCTGCATACTTTACTCATCTTCAGGAATAGTATTATCACAAAGGGCTCCAATGAGTTGCAATGCAAGGGCACTGTGAACCTATAATGGTACTTTGGTTTGCAATTAAATGAAGGATCCTCTAGGACTCAAGTTCCCAGTTTTTGTTCTGCTTATTACAGTCTCATTTCTTACTGACATACATATACCAGTTTGCTTATGTTATTAAAATATTATATAAAACTTACAGGTCAATGTTACCTACTTATCATAGAGACCACGGTCATTTTCCACTTTCTCAAATAAATCAGAGAAATGATTTGGCAATAATAATAATAATTCAGAAAACACTTTTTATTGGTTGATTTTTTTTAATGAAAAATAAAGGATATCATGCAGGCTGTTCAATTCAATGAAAATGTTCAGGATTTTCCCCTGCAGGAAGTCACCGTCCGAAATGATGTCAGTAGGCCTAATTGTGTCTGTCTTTGCTCTGCTTTTTCCCCTGCCGCTCACTGAGTTTCACAGCCATCAAGAGCATGAAGGAATTCTGCTGCAGTAATTGATACCAATCTGTACTATGTACACAACAGAGGTTCCATGAGTTCACTCACAGGTCACTCACCTGTACACAGCAAGAACAAGTAAGGCATTACCCCCACCTTTCAGCAAGCCTCTGTCCAGCCTGCTCAGAGCAAGTGATACTTTGCGGGATACACTATGGTACATCATTGATAAGGGAGAAAAACACCGAAGGCTTCTGCAATTAAATTTAAAGGAGCAATTAATGCACTTTTTTTAAATTATTATTATTTTTTTAACATAGGTTTGAAGCAGGGTATCTCTGGAGATGAACCCCATTCCTTTCAGCTCCAGGGGCCCCTTTGCTTTCTGAGATATAGAAGTCCAAATAGGGTGCCGGTATCTCAGCAAAGTTTAAAGCTCCTGCATCACACGGGCCAATAGGAAGTCGAACATGATGACGTCACGGCATCCTATTGGCCTGTAGGGCGTGGGAGCTTTGAAACTCCGCCATTATGTGAACCCTGTCAGCCGAGCGGCTGCGGCACTCCCTACAAAGGTAAGCATCTCCGGAAGTAGGGTGTCCCTGGTGCTGAAATGAATGGGGTTCAGCTTTGCAGACTCCCTGATTTAATCTAATGTTTGAAAAAAAAAAAATTGTTAAAAAAAATCGCCCGCTTGGATTGCCTCTTTAGAGCAGCAATTCCAGCAAAAATGTAAATTCTATTTTTTGCATAATTTAAACCAGAAGGTACTATAGTGCCAAATAGCTTTTTTTTCGATGTTGGTGCTCCTCATGGTTACATAGTTACATAGTAGATGAGGTTGAAAAAAGACATGTGTCCATCAAGTTCATCCTATGCTAAATTTAGAAGACAGATACTTTATCCTGTATCCGTACTTACAGTATATTAATCCAGAGGAAGGCAAACAAAATTTGGTGAATCCCGGATGGCCAACAGGCAAACACAACTCATGACATTGCGGCTTCCTAATAGCCTACGAATCATGTGAGATGTGTTGGCCATGTTCTTTTCCCAGGAAGGAACATCAGTGATACATCAATAACTCCTTGGATTGGCCGGTTCCTTTAATCCCCGGATTTTTCTGGATCTGTCTCAAAAAGGCGATTCGCCATTTCCGATTTTTTTTCGACAGAGATCAATCCGTTTCCGGAATGATTTTTAAGAATCCGAACACGGATAAAATCTGTTTATTTGCTGTTCACCAGAAAGAAGCTGATTTATAAGACATGGGATACAATGGTATGATAGAACTCATTGTTTATTGAATATGCTGTTCATTCTTTATTTGACAGCTACCCCCATGTTACTTGATTTAGGGAGGACTAATGAGATTGGAAACCCACTCTTCCAAAACCTAAATGACTTGCCTCTGAATAGCTCAACAGCCACTGAATATAGCCCATGCCCACTACATTAATATGAGCACTTCACGTCATTAAGAACAGGGGCTGCATGCATGCGATCTTCGTAAATCCTGTATAAAACATTCTTTGCATGCGTGGTGTCTTGTTTCCATTCAAATAATGCATGTGCTGTATATTTTATTAGATGCAGACAGTGATGGGATGAGAGCGCTGAGATGCTTTTGCAATGAGTCAGAGAGCTTCAGTTTCCTGGCATTGGTGAATAACTCAAGGTGTGGCAGCCCTCCCAAAAGAGCAGTATGACCCAGTTGCTGCTTGAAACTAGAGCAGCTGAAGAATTGGCAACTTTTTTTTGAGGTATGCCTGGTATTCTGCAGTAACATTACCACGGAATCCTGTAGCATGCCTGGGTATCTATGGGGACAATGATTCCAGACATCTTTACCATACCTAGGTTGTCGTTTCTTATAAACCCCTTGTAATATACAAGGACTTTGTTGTCATTCTTTTTTTAAGCCACAGCATGATCGAGAACTACACAATTAGCGCAGCAATTCCCCCAATTAATTTATTTGGATAACTTTTTTTTTTTTTAATAATAATATTTAAATTGAGGAGTCCTTTGGAGCTAAACCCCTTTCCCTTTAGGGAAATCAAAATTCCTGCCTATCTTTGCTGGTCCCATGGAGTAATAGGAAGCCGCAAAGTCATCAGCGAGATGATATTGCAGACTCCTATTGGATGTCAGCAGGCACCATCTTTGAATGTCCAGAAAGGAGCACAGACAATTATACCGACAAGTATTTAGGGAACCAGATGCATGTGATAAGTTTAATAAAGGCAAACTTGTGTTTTTTTCTAAGTTGCAAACGACTTTTTTTTGGTACTCTCCCTATTCAATATGATATTGAGTGTGGTAATGCAGTCATTGTTAACGGTGTGTTACACGGCTTCTCACCTATTCAATATATTGTGAAGCAGATTCCCACTGCTGAAGAGGAGATCAGCTTAATTCAAATGGGATTCATCATAGTAGCTGAACAGCTTTAACAGTGCTCCAGCTGCTTAATGGAGTACAGTATGCATTTCTTGAGGATAAAGTCTAACTCAATATGGATATTTTCTTTTTCTCCAGTATAATCATCCTTATATAGATGTCACAGTGGTCCACTATGCAAATGAATGCTATGCAAATGAATGGACTTGAAAAAACAAATTGGTAGAACAGCGAGAACCGAACAGCACCAATCAACTCACCAGAGGTAGAAAAAATAAAAAAGTTTTATTGAATCACATACTAAAAAAACAAAAACAGACTAACAATAAAAAATCCCTCCTACGCGTTTCAGGCTCTCCAGCCCTTTCTCAAGGAGTATGACAGGGGTCTGATAAGATGATGTATATATAGCCCCTCCTCTAAACTCTCAGACACCTGAGTAGTTTAGACACTGGATGCTCTGTCTCGTTGAAGAATAAGTCTCATGTGTTCCATTATTCGAATCTTAAACATACGTGACGTAAGACCAATGTATCTTTTATTGCAACCGCATATAAGCATGTAGATAACAAAATCTGTGTTGCAGTTAATAAAAGTAGTGATGTTATATGACCTGGTGTTTTCCTTATCCGAAAAAAGTTTTGTCTTAGTTACATATGGACATATCTTGCATCTATTGCAAGGATCGAATCCTGTCAATTTTGGAAAAAAATCTTTTTTTAGAACGAGTTTTATCTGCTAAAATTACCCAATGTAGATAGTTTCTTAAATACAAATTTGGGAGTCATTGTTGTTATTTCTCTCAGAAGAGGATCAACATTGAGAATAGACCAATGTTTGTGAATTATACGTTTGATCGCATGAGCTTGATTACTGTAAGTGGTTATGAAATAAGGAGAATCCAGGTCAGATATTATTTCATCTTGTTTATCTCGTTTAAGAGAAACCTGACTACGATCCAACATCTCATCTCTATTTTGATTTAGAGCATTAAGATTGGCCTCAATCAGAATTTTTTTATCATATCCTCTGGCCTGGAAGCGATTGGTAAGTTCTAAGGCTCTATGATGGTAATCGTCAAGATTGGAACAGTTTCGGCGTAAGCGTATGAACTGGCCATAGGGTATTCCTCTGAAAAGAGTATGACTATGTGCACTGCGTGCATGAAGAAGAGTGTTTCTAGAATGATCTTTTCTATAAATATCCGTATGGACTAATCGATCAATGCCAACAAACAATTTAAGATCCAAATAATGTATATAATGTGAGTGATATTGTGAAGTGAAGGTGAGATTGAATGGGTTGTCATTGATATAGTCAAGGAAGGCCAGTAGTTGTTCAGTGGAACCCCTCCATATCAACAACAAGTCGTCAATATAGTGTTGATAGAAATGTATGTGATGACGTTAGGGATTTGTATCTCCAAACACGTGGGACTCCACCCACCACCCCATGAATAGATTTGCATAGGATGGTGCGAAGCATGTACCCATGGCCGTCCCACGTGTCTGGAGATAGAAAGTACCCATAAAAGAAAAATAGTTATGGTGAAGTAAAAATTGTATACTATCAAGATTGAATGAAATGTGTACTGTGGATAATGATGAATCTATTTCTAGAAAAAAACTAGTGGCTAAAAGACCATCTGTGTGTGAAATTATAGTGTAAAGTGAGGATACATAAAGTGTTACCCAAAGAAAATTGGAAGACCAGGAATAGTGCTGAAATAATGTGTGAAGATGGGAGGTGTCTCTTAGGTATGAAGGAAGTGTGTGAACTAAAGGTTGCAAATAGTGATCAATATAATTGGATAAGTGTTCACCCAGTGGACCGATACTAGATACAATAGGACGCCCATGGGGTTTGTGAAGAGATTTGTGAATTTTGGGTAAATGATGGAAAATAGGTGTAATAGGGTGATTGCAGTGCAGATAGTCATACTCTTTGTCTGATAGTACTTGGAAAATGTTGCCCTCTTCTAGTAAATCATCCAATTCTCTGAGAAAGATGTTAGTTGGGTCAGATTTCAATGAAACATATGACAGCCGATCGTCCAACTGTCTAATTGCCTCAGCGCAATAGTAAGCCCGATCCAGAACCATGACGGCTCCCCCTTATCAGCATTTTTGACAACAATATCTGTGTTGTCTTTAAGGGAGGAAATAGCATGCCGTAGCTCTGGTCGTAAATTGTCACCGTGCTGGGGATAGACAGTGAACTGGATGCCTTTGTCTAAAAGTGATAGATCTCTTTCGACTGCCTGTTGAAACGGATTGATAGAATTGTCATTAGAACGGTCTGGACAGAATTTTGATTTATTACATAATCCTGATGGTTGTCTACCTAAAAAGTTATTTGTGATATCAGGTATGTTCTTCTGACAGCTCTATCATATCATGAAAAAAACATTGGTCACGAAATGTCATTTGGTTAGAAATGTCAAAAATAGGTCATTCATATTTGAGATTCTCATGTTCCAAGTTACATGGATCATGGATGTCTTCTCCCCTTTGTATTTGTTTATTTTTGAAAAATCTCTTGAGAGATAATTTTCTAATAAATTTATATAAATATACTATTGTAGAAAAAAGATTTAATCTTTATTAGGGGCAAAAGTCAAACGCAAATGAATGCTCAGAAAGTATTAGAGGAAAAAGGCAAAAAATATGCACAAAATATTATTACATTGGCTCAACCAAATGTAGCAAAATATAAGTATTGTACCGGCTTCAAGGTGCAAATATTAAGATGTGGCTTTGAATGTATAATTCATTTTAAACCATGCTGAATGAGGGGCTGCCCAGGTGGGCCCTCTCTCTCCCAAGCTCAACAGGACCACAACATTCAACAACTTCTTTCTCGCACGCCCAGCTAAACAACTCGCTCAAAAGTAGTAGTCCTAATATAAAGTGATGTCAGGGTCATTACTGTGGTGTCAGGGATTGACCATGATTGCCTACAGATACAGGGCATATTCGAGTAGCTGTGAGTTGTGTATATTCGTGCAGAAAGAGGTCACTGCAATCAGAATGTCAGGCTTTGGTATTCTGTAAGTCCTTTTCGCATGTGCAAACCGTGCAGAGAAGAATTTTTCAAAAGCGGTTTCGTTCCGGCTCTGCAAATCCAAGAGGAATTACCAAAAAAAGGCTAAAACGCAAATAAAATTGTCAACTCGCTGGGGAGGGGGGGAGAGACAGAGATAAGCTAATTTAGTACAGTCAAGTTGTGTACAGGCGGTCCTCGGTTATCCGACGCAATGCGTTACTCAAAATGGCGTCGGATAGGAACACTGTTTAAATCAAACGTTCCGTTCCTGAAGGCATTTTTAATGCTAAAATACACAGAAAATGTTACTCAAGCAATAAGATATGCAGCACACACATAGATTATGATGGAACCATTATATTTATTGATTCCAGAACTGTAAAATAAAACTATAAAAATAAAACTATGCTGTATTCTGTACAGAAATGTACATGAGCAAAAAAAACCACATCAATTATTGGAGGAAGATGATTGGGGGGGGATCTTCAACAGACAACGGACTTTTTGGAGGTGATGTAGGTGGAGTTGAAGGTTTCGGCCTCTTGAAGAATCTCTTCATTGAAGTCTGGACAGATCCTTTCCTTTTCTGCGTGTAGATCTCTCTATAGCAGCTGATTTGGTTAGACACCCCACGACTGACTGTTGAACTCCGTTCAATGTTAGGGTCATTGTCCTCAAATATGGCCAGTGCGCTATCAATGTGCTTGAATGCCGCAGCCAACATTTTGCTTGACAATGATTTACGTGGCTGTGGCTGTGCCGCATCAGCAGATTGGTGGGCCTCCTCTTCAGCAATTTTTTGCTCTTCTAATTGCATGAGGTCTTCATTGCTCAACTCGTTAGAATGTGAGGCGAGCAACTCCTCAATATCCTCAGTTTCCATCTCCAAGTTGAGATCTCTGGCCATTTGCACAACAGTTTCTGTAACTTCTGCAACAGTCTCTGTAAGGCCTTGGACATCAGACACAAAATCAGGGCACAAATTACGCCAAACTCCATTTAAATTGGATTGTTTAACCTCATTCCATGCCTCTCCGATGTTTCTCACTGCATGGAGAATGTTGTAACCCTTCCAAAATTATTTTAATGTTGGACCACCTTCCACATTGGTTGCTCTGATGGCCTGGGCAAATGTTCGCCTAAGATAGTAGGCCTTGAAGGAAGCGATAACCCCCTGGTCCATCGGCTGTATCAATGAGGTGGGGTTGGGGGGCATGAACACCACCATGATGTTTGGATGATGGTCATCCAGGTACACGGGATGGCCAGGAGCATTGTCCAGGAGCAGCAATGCTTTGAAATCGAGGTTCTGGTTCATGCAATATAATTGCACAGCTGGAATAAATTGATGCTGGAACCAGTCCTCAAAAAGGCTCCCTGTTACCCATGCCTTACGGTTGGACTTCCAAATCACTGGAAGTGTGCTCTTTGCATAACCCTTGAATGCCCTAGGGTTTTCTGCATGATAAACAAGCAAAGGTTTTAGCTTGAAATCACCTGCAGCATTTGATCCAAGCAGAAGAGTCAGCCTGTCCTTTGCAACTTTAAACCCGGGCATAGATTTTTCCTCTTTTGCAATGTAGCTTCTACTGGGCATTTTCTTCCAGTAGAGCCCAATCTCATCAACATTGAACACTTGACGTGCGCAATAGCCACCGTCCTCTATAATTTTGGCCAATGTAACAGGGAAGGTTTTAGCTGACTCCTCATCCGCACTAGCAGCTTCCCCGGTCACTTTAATGTTATGCAAGTTTGCCCTCTCTTTAAACCGCATAAACCAGCCCTTACTTGCAGTGAACGTTTCCTCAGTGGTCCCTTCTCCATGCTGTTGCTTAATGTCCTCATACAGACTCAAAGCCTTGGCCTGAATTAAGGCTAAACTAATGGGCACATGGGATTGATCTTCCAGCCATATGATGAGGAGTTTTTCTACCTCAGCAATATACCCAACACGTTGCCTTATTGTTGTACCTTGCATAGGTGCTGAGCCCTTGATCTGTTCCAAGATTCTTGCCTTGTCTTTGATTATTGTCACAATAGTTGTGCGAGGTATATCCAAGGCACGTCCAATTTCTGTGTTCGTCTCTCCTTTCTCAGAGCGCTTTATTATGTTTTGCTTGGTCTCCAAAGTTATAGATTTTCTATTCCTTTTTGGAGTAACAGTACTTTGCTTTTTGCTTTGATCAGCCATGGTTTAGGGCCTAAAATACACCACCAAACCTTCACACAGACTGTTCAGAATGATTTCCTTAGCCCGCAGCCGTCTGGTTGTTCATTTGTAGAAATTTTTTAAAGCGTCGTAAGAGCGTCGGATAAGCCGTTCGGGCGTCGTAAAACGGGCCATAGGGATGCATTGACAAGCGTCGGATAAGCCGTTCGTCGTAAAACGAGGACCGCCTGTATATATATGTAACATGGTATGTCCCGTAATACCACTCTTTCCCACATAGTATATCTGTTATGCAAGTCCTGTTAGCTCCAGGCAGTAACAGGTTAATCTATGGGCCAGTGACCCCCTTATGCTCCACTTGTAAGTGAAGGAAGTAAGGAGGTGACTCATTGCTTGTGTACAGCATATCAGAGATAGGTACAGTCCATGAGCCGCCCCTTCCAGAGACTTCCAAGTGAGAGTAGCAAAGTTAGTTTAGTCTTGCCCTGCCTGCAAAGGAGAGAGCATGGGCTGTGAGACTCTCCCATGGTACGGATGAGCTGGCCCATCCCAGGCCAAAAGGCCTGGGACCATCAAGACTCAAGGCCCCATACTATCAAGGTACGCATCATCCAGAAGTCCTGGGACTTTGAATATCAACATCTATGCTGTAAGAAGAACTGCTGCAGTATGTCCAATAAATATATCTGTTCACTATACCTCTGCCTGGGTGTTAGTTCCTGGGCAGGAGGGGTAAGGAGTGTTGTGGTGGGAACTGACGTCTTGCACCTCAGGAGTCCATCACAGCTGAAGGCACTGAAGCACTGATGATATAGAAACAAAGAACCCCAAAAGCCTGTCCTGTTGCCCCTTACCATCGTGGCTACTCAGCTTTCCTGAACCAGCATGTTTGCTTCAGCACCACACTAACACAGTAATGCAATATATCTCCCAGAGAGGTGGGGGAACACGTGTTACATACTGCTGCGCCAGCCTTTATTCTAAAACTTCTCATTGTCGTTGCATCTCCTGTATTCCACGCACTATAAATTTTGCATCCCCCGTGTTCATGCCGCATTTGCGCCGCCCAGCACTCACGGTTGATCCGTGGTTGATCTGTTTAATTACTGGTTTTGGATTTAATTGGGGGCAATTCTTCGCGTATCCGCCAGGTGACAGATATTCATGAATTGTAATGAATTCTAATGTGTACACTACTTGTTCTACAGTAATGTGTCGACTTGCAGGAGTTTAAAAAAAACGTCTACCACAGTGGTCCATTGTGAATTGACCTTGGTACTGAAGACGTTACTGTATCAATTAAGGTGTTTCATAATAAAAACTCAATGCTCTGTGTCTTTTTTACACAATTGCCGACCGACGCAATGAGTACAGAGCAGTATGTGTGCAAAAGACATGACTGTACTTATGCATTTTTAATATGTTCTGCAATTAATGCAGCAGATGATAAAATGGCTACAGTTGCTGAAATCTATGATTATTTCAGTGCAAAGTATGACTTTTATAAATTTTCACCTGATGCTCATGGGTGGAAGCGTGCAATAAGGAAAAAGTTAAGTAGCGATCCGTGTTTTTCGTATTGCTCCTGCACACGGAGTTAAAGGAGGGTATTGGTGTGTGATGCCAGATGTTTCCAGTATCTTTGATCATGGAGACTTCAAAAGGAGAAAGGTCAGATTTAATCAAAATAAGATTCGTCAATCCCAGGCAAGCAATGTAACAGCGCCTGCACCAATGCAAGCACCGGCTTACAATAACAGTCCGACTGTCAGTGAAAACCTGGTGGCCGGCAACCCTTGCTATCTGTCCCCACCAGGATGCCTGCAAAACTTCCAGCCTGAGCCTGAATTTACATACAGATACCAGCAAGCTTGCATGTACCAAAAAGATTTCCATCCATCATTCCATCAGCTGTCAACTACAGGTGTAGCAGGTCCGCTGTCACCTGTCAACTACGTGTATAATGAAGACTGCAGGAGTCATATAATGAAGGTAAATACAGTATAATTTACTACAGCAACTACCTGTATTACACTACCTGTATTACACTACCTGTATTACACTACCTACAGTTCAAGCTACCATATTTTGTTCTTTTTTTTAAATATCAATACATTATGCACACAGACAAGTGATTAGTTACTGCAGATCAGTCCGTTCTCCTGTAATCAATCGCTTTGCTCAATGTTATTTAGTTCTATTATTTTATTCACAATTCTAGAAAATGTAGCCAGCAATATGATTGGCTGAGCAGTTACTACAGTAGATACTGAACAATTGGTGGACAGCTAGGCGCATTTGTGTATATCTCATGGTACCTTGTTGAAACACACATGCGTATCATCACATTCCCACCCCCCACCCACCTCACACGCAGTCTTACTACAGTAACAAAACAACGGTAATGCAACCGCTTATCAACACCGCCAGCCTCCCCTCCCCCCGAGCCATTCATGAAAATTCTTGTAGCATTCTTGAAGGAACCATTACAGTACAGTATGTGAAATGTTATACTTACTGTATGTTTTATAAAAGGTGGTAGAATTAAACAATTTTAAAAAAGTAACTTTTTTTAGAGTAAAGACATTATTTTATAACTTTTGAACAACAGAACAATCAAGCAGCAGCAATAACGGAACTATATAATATACTGTACCAGTAATAATTGTATTTTTCCTCAGAAAAGAAACTTTGTCATCAAGCGGAGAAAAGCAAAAGGAGGGATATCGATCCCCACAAACATCCCTTTAAATAACATAGGGAGAGACACCTATGTTCAAAAAGGAGCACACCTGAGGTATCTGGGATATATGTTAATGAGATAAGCAAAATATATTTAAATGATCACACCCCACACCTCATAATGTATCCCCTCAAATCCTCATAAAGTATTTCCATAAGACCAATACTCACAAATTTAAGGCCCCTTGTGATGAAGTGGGTACTAGTGTTATACCCACCATCCCCGCCACAATCATAAACCACAATCTCTGCCATTCTGGGCAGCAGCTCTAGCATTGAACTAAAACAGATTCGGTCCGCTTCAAAACAAAGTATAATCTGTGCGGATTGGCTGTTTAACCATGCGGTTTGTCACTTTTTATAAACGCGTTTTGAACTATGCGATTTGTAATACAGAATATGTTTAGTTGTCAAATTTGAATCCGTGACTTATGACATGACCATGTCAAACCCTGTGGATTTACAAGGACACACATTCAGCTACTAGAACAGGGATAGGCAATTATTTTGGCTGGCGGGCTACTTGCTGAGCTTTGGTAAACATCGGGAGCCAGACATTTAATGTAGATTACGTGTGTGGCCCCACGTGACCTCACGTGATCGGATCCCCACCTCACCTGCTTCTCCCCCACATGCTCCCCTCTTCTGCAGTTTCTCCCCCACATACTCTTCTTCTCACCTGTATCTCCATGCCCCCAATATCTCTTACTCCCTTCACTCACCCCCTCCTTTCTCTCACCCCCCCCCCCCCTCTCTTTCTCTCTCTCGCCGCTTCCTCTCACTCACCCCCCTCCTTTTTCTGGCTTCTCCCCTCCCATCTCCCACTCCTTTTTTCACTCACTTTACTCTCCCCATTTTCACCCCCTCCCATCTCACACCCACTCCCCTTACCTCCCTTCTCACCCACTCCCCTTACTTCCCTTCTCACCCTCTCCCCTTCCTCCCTTCTCACACTCTGCCCTTACTTCAATTCTCACCCCCTACCCTTATCTCACTTATTATCCCCTACCCTTAGCTCCCTTCTCTCTCATCCCCTCCCCTTACCTCGCTTCTCACCCCCTACCCTTACCTCCCTTCTCACCCCCACCCCTTACCTCGCTTCTCACCCCCTCCTCTTACCTCACTTCTCCCTTACCCGTCCCCATTTCACTTCTCTCTCTCACCCCCCTTCTCTTCCATTTCTACCTGATGTAGTAGAAAAATGGGGGAGCAGCACCCATGGATGGAGCCTACGCACGAGGAGAACACAGAAGTTGCCGAACTTCCGGTGGAGCATAGCGTCTATGTTAGGCCCCACCTGAGTGGGTCACTGCTCTCTCCTGCCACTACCAATCTTACATTCTGAGGTGAGAGAGTGCGGGCCAGAGAGAATGGTTTGGTGAGCCGAATTTGTCTCACCCCTGTGCTAGAATATGCCCTGGTGTTTATTCAGTGCACAGTGTGAATAATAATACCGGCTCTTTTTATGATATATTACAAGACTTACACTCATGAACATTCTGTAAGTGTATCGCAGAAGGAATGGTAAAGTACGTACTAACCAGAGCTTGTGAAAATTCTCGCCATTCTTGCCATTATCTAAGGCAGTGAGTGATTCCATATTAAACTTACCAGAACTAATAAAAATTCCAATTCAGTTTGCTTACACTACTGTATATTTATTATTGAGCCTTTTAATTAAATATAAACAACATCATGTGCCACAGTGGAAATAAATACAAAGCATTTGTCAGTAGCTCGGTATCCAGAGACACAAACAAATGTGGAAACACATGAAATATTCCCTGGTTATTATTTAGATATGACCTGTACTTGTAAACAAATCATAT
Source organism: Ascaphus truei (assembly GCF_040206685.1). Classification (NCBI taxonomy): domain Eukaryota; kingdom Metazoa; phylum Chordata; class Amphibia; order Anura; family Ascaphidae; genus Ascaphus; species Ascaphus truei. The sequence goes on from NC_134484.1 coordinate 315,921,917, forward strand.
TATGAAAAAAAAAAAGTAGTATTCCTACAGTAGCTGCATACTCCATAAAGTTATTGAATTATAGTGTTACCGAAATATTCCTTTATAGGGCCAGGTTTTAGCTCACCTTGTTCTGTTCTACTAAACAGATCCTTGGAGGTGTCTGGCCCTCCTTTCAGATCTGAGCTTGTTACCAATTCTCCAATTGGAAAAAAAAAGGTATAAAAAACCTCCGTGTCAGTTTAAATTACACTCTCTACTGAAGAGGTGGTGAGTGTCTATGGCTGGCTGGAATAAGAGAAATGTGTAAGTATTATTATTTTTCACTAGGGAATTTGTGTACCCACAGTTTTGCTGCATAATAAGAGAACTTTGTTACTGGATTATGCCATTTTTTCATTGCACTAAATCACAAAAAAACATTATGCTTCATTCATTTAACACTTTCAGGGCACTTTCACATATTTTACCAAGCTTAGTCCATAGGACAGTAAGAAATAGTATTAATTCAGTGAAGATACCTGCTATATTTGGAGTTTACCTTGACTGGATTGGCAGGCTTGAATCATGTTTTGATCAAAAGATGCAACTAAATTACTCCTTTGTTATTAGACTTAGGTTCTAAATGTAGAAATGTTGATAGTAAATTGAAAACCAATTGTATTTTTGTTTTCCACAAATCTAAAATCATATTATAAGCTATTTCTGTAGTATAGTGTTTTCCAACAGGGGTTCCCGCGTGCCTCCCTATGAGGGTTAGGGTTGCCAGGTGTCCGGTTTTCACCCGGACAGGCCGGAAATTATGTTGCCTGTCCGGTATAAAATCGGAGGTAATACCGGACACATATGTCTGGTATTACCATTTTTGCGGTGGCGGGTGGCAGCGCAAGCGTGAGGGCGGCACGAGGGCAGGCAGTGCAGAGAGTACTGAGACTGGGGGGCGGGCAGGAGCACTCATGTGTCTGTGTCTGTGTGCAGCCTGTCCCTGATTGGAGGAGCGGAGACCCAATCAGAGGACAGCGGGGGTGGAGCCCACACCCCGGCGGCCCAGAGACGTCTGTGAGACTGTCCTTCCTGGCAATAAGGTAAGGACACAGATTGTGGGGCCAGGGTGAGATGGTGAGAGGATGGGGGGGGGCCAGGGTGAGATGGTGAGAGGATGGGGGGGGGCAGGGTGAGATGGTGCAAGGATGGGGGGGCAGGGTGAGATGGTGACAGGATGGGGGGGCCAGGGTGAGAGGATGGGGGGCAGGGTGAGAAGATGATGGGGGGACAGGGTGAGATGATGATAATGGGGGGGGGAGATAAGATGGTATGGGGCCCAGCCTGGGGAGATGAGATCATGATGATGGGGGATATTTTAAATGTATTGCGGAGGTGTGGGTATATTTTATATGTATTGGGGAGGTGGGGGTATATTTTATATGTATTGGGGAGGTGGTGGTATATTTTATATGTATTGGGGAGGTGGGGTATATTTTATATGTATTGGGGAGGTGGGGGTATATTTTATATGTATTGGGGAGGTGGGGGTATATTTTATATGTATTGGGGAGGTGGGGGTATATTTTATATGTATTGGAGAGGTGGGGGTATATTTTATATGTATTGGGGAGGTGGGGGTATATTTTATATGTATTGGGGAGGTGGGGGTATATTTTAAATGCATTGGGGATGTGGGGGTATATTTTATACTGTATGTATTGGGGAGGTGGGGGTATATTTTATATGTATTGGGGAGGTGGGGTATATTTTATATGTATTGGGGAGGTGGGAGTATATTTTATATGTATTGGGGAGGTGGGGGTATTTTTTAAAATGTATTTGGGGGAGGCGAAGGTATTTTTTTAAATGTATTTGGGGGAGGTGGGGGTATTTTTTAAATGTATTTGGGGGGAGGTGGGTGTATTTTTTTTAAACGTGTTTGGGGGGTGTGGGGGTATTTTTTAAATGCATTTGTGGGGCGTGGGGGTATTTTTTATATGTGTTCGGGGGGGCATGGGTGTCCAGTATTTTTGGACAAGCCACCTGGCAACCCTAATGAGGGTCCCTTCAATTTACAGGTCCTTTGAAAATTGTACCAAATACACAAGAATTTACAATGCATCTGATATCAGACGCGCTATTAGAGAGGGTTAGGGCTCCTTACAATGCATCTGATCTCAGATGCGCTATTAGAGGGAGTTGGGGTTCCTTACAATGCATCTGATCTCAGACGCGCTATTAGAGAGGGTCGGGGTTCCTAACAATGTATCTGATATAAGACGCACTATTAGAGAGGGTTGGGGTTCCTTACAATGCATCTGATATCAGACACACGATTAGAGAGGGTTGGGGTTCCTTACAATGCATCTGATCTCAGACGCGCTATTAGAGGGAGTTGGGGTTCCTTACAATGCATCTGATATCAGACACGCTATTTGAGAGGGTCAGAGTGCCACAGAATTTCACAATATAATTAACCAAAATCAAGGCTGGAAAACAGTGCTGTAGAAGTTAGTGTCGGTGTTACTAACAGGGAGGCATTTGACAATCAATTTATCATCAGTAAATAACCAAAGTACTTTATCGATCTGCAATTCATCAGTAATCATTTCACAACATTTACGCCACTGTTCTCTTTCCGTGCTCTTTAATTCCGCAGTGTTAATGCATTTATATTATTGCCAAAATAAAAGGGCTTCTTCATACTGTAGGTACAGTTCGTATGCAAATCATGTCATATTTCCAGCTCATCAGACAAGGAAAACAACCTCATACATTTGCATGTCTGTGCTCTTGGCTTTGTGTCAGTATCCCCACATCTCAATCTTTTGGAGATGAGTATGAATAAATCAGTTTTCTGTTCAAAACTGTGTAGTGTATGTTCTCGATTAAGGTTTGTGTGGGATAACATGCCGTGTTACATTGTAGGCTCATGTAAGTGTTGAACAGATCAGGTTTTCCTTATGAAAACCTAAGGTATTAAATTCTCATCACCTATTTACAGTACACTACAGTCCATTTATTCATACATAATTGCAATAACAGAATGAGCACACATGCTTTTTTGGACCTCTTTTGAGATAAGACTACTTGAAAACTGTTGTATAAGCAGATTTGTTGTTTTGTTTAATCTATGGTAATTATGCTGCAATCATTAACCAAAGAGATAAAGTGAAAAAAAACCCACTACCATTATTACCAGGTACAGTACCGCATTTACTTACATGAACCCAAAGAAACAAAATAAACCTCATTTTTACACTGGGAGCAAGTGAAAATGTTAATTTTCACTGTTTGCATTAAAACTTTTGGACAGCCCATCAAAATGATATGCAAACGGTATGAGCTTGGCAACAGTATTCCTATTTCTTTTACAACTTAACCTTTACTTTATTAACATTTACCAAAAATAACTTGGCTCCGCTGATGACTGTTGGAGAAATAACAGCAGTAAATGATTTAAGTTGAGGTGCAGGTTGTGACGGGAGGGGGTAACCAGGCTCTATAATAAAGGTCAAGCCCGTGTGGTTACCCCTGCTCCATGTATAAGGGTCCCAGAGAGTTAGCTCTTGGGCCCAGTAACATTGTATGATCGCATTGTAGTTTGTGTAATAAAAAAACATTTTTAGCCTTTTTCCTTTCTGGGTATGCCATCAAGCAGGGATTGCTAGTGTATGAGTTTCAAGGGGGAAGCGGTAGGGGGGGGTGCTGAGGAACCGTTAACAGAATGTGCCTAGGAGGTTGGGGTCCGGAGTTACTGGGTCCCCAAAAATGTACCCGGGAATCAAGCCTTATTTTCGAATACATGTCCCAATACTTTCCTTGAAAACGTAAGTGCGACTCACCACTAGGGTACCCTGTTTCACCACAGCCCAGAAAGGAGAATGAGGAACAGGGATAAATATGTATTCATGTAGCTGAGGGAATCCCTAGGTTAAGGGGGGGGGGTACCCCAGCTAGTGCCAAGGTGCCCAACCGTATATAAGGTTGGGGAGACTCTGAGTGTCCAAACTGAGTCACAGGGAAAATATGTGGGGAATAAGGCAAGCAGAAATAAAACAACAACATTTGTCCTTTTCTGTTCCCTGTACCTCAAAGACCTTCACCTAATGTCACATATAGCTGAAGGGTTCCCAAACTCAGTGTGTATTCAAATATAGTTTTAACTAGCCGAGAGACCCGGCGTTGCCCGGGATTAAAATTTCCCACTCCCTCCTCTCTCCACTCCCCCGTCTCTTTCTCCGCTCCCCACGTCTTTCTCCGCTCCCCCGCCCCCTGTGCAGCTCCGGTCTCCCCCCCCCATGCGCAGCTCCAGTCATTCCCCCCCCCCCTGCATAGCTCCGGTCGTGTCCCCCCTGCGCTGCTCCTGTCGTCGCCCCCCCCCCCCGAGCAGCTCTGGCCGTGTCCCCCCCTGCGCTGCTCCGGTCGTCGTCCTCCCCACCCCCTGAGCAGCTCTGGTCCCCCCCCCTGCGCAGCACATAGTGTCACACACACAGTGAGACACACACAGTGTCACACACACACACAGTGTCACACACACACACACACAGTGTCACACACACGCACAGTGTCACATACAGTGTCACACACACACACACGATCACACACACACACAGTCACACACACACACACACAGTGTCACACACACTGTCACACACACAGTGTCACACACACACACACAGTGCAGTCAGTTGGAGACTCTTGCCTGTGCTGTCTGTGGCTCCATCCAGTCTGTGAGGTGGGCTATCCCCATGGATTTAAATGCAGGCAGGAGGAGGAGAAGAGGAGAGTGGCCGGGTAGTTGGGTGAGGTCATAGAAGCAAGCAAGCCAATGAGAGACGTGCGGGGGCGGGGCCAGGCCAAGGACCAATCTGATTGCCCATAAGAACAGCAAACATACAACGTTTTCAATGATATAGATATGGTTAAACATTTGGAACCGATGTCCAAACAGGCAGCGCGTGCAAAGCCATAGGCGCCGGTAGGTCTGCTGGACATCGGAGTTGAAAGCAACCAGGTTCTGCCAGACCTAGTGGCGCCCGTGGCAGGCTTGCGCATGTCTCTTGGCTATTTCAAATTTCCCGCTGACCTGGCTTTTCTACCCAGCATGGCTCCAATTGACTGCTTGAGAAAGTTCCCACAAGCTGATTGGCTGTCCGTTCTGCTTCTATTTTGTGAATGAAGCAGAGAATACTATAAGAAGCTGTGAGCCAATCAGATTGTGTGTTCCCCTTCAGTCTGAGCTGAAAGACCATGGGCGGGATACTTTGTTTGTAATAGCAAAGCAACCGGCTTCGATTTCAAGCCTGAAAAGCCTGCCCGCCAGAGACTAAGTCCCGACTTTTGTGCATAAGTTCTCAGAAACGAACAAAGCGGACGCGGCTGGAATTTTATGCTGATTCAGGAGATTTGGGCTGACTCGCGGTCAGGAGGTAAGAAGTTCTCAGAAGAGAACATAGCGGTGGCGTATGGAATTTTTTCCTGATTTGGGTTCCAGGAGATTCCGGGCTAAGTCCCGGTCAGGGTAAGACTTGCCCAAAGAATTCCCTGCCCCAGGAAAGTCTAGTTTTCAACCCCAGCCCCAAAGTAAGTGTGTCTTTTCATCTGTATTTTGTGTTTCATTGTGTGTAAGCGAATTTATGCTGAATAAATTACAATTTATTTCTCTACCTTGTTTTTCTCAATGAATCATCCCGGTAAAAAGGTGTAAATAACCTGGTCTCCCGTGAAACAGGTATCATACTGTACATCTATTTTTAAATGTATCAGTTTTACACTAGGCTAATGTGAAAATATGGACTTGAGCTCATAGAGAGCCGTGCTATTTTCTGGACAAAGTAGATATTTGTGCAACAAAATCAGACGCAAATAATATTGCCTTTCTATTAATGTATTGTTGTTTAGGCTATTGAACCCTGTCTGGAGCTTGGAAGCAGGAGGTCCATTTTTTCAGGATTCTGTTCACAGCTCACAAAGGCTATTGTAGACAAGCAAAGCCACAGTCAACAGCACTGCTCTAAAGACAATGGGGCAATGTATAAAGCATAGCAAAGGACCTTTCTGCCGGAAACGTGATGTTTTGATAGGTTGGAAATGCATCAATTTATCAAAGCAACTTGTACTTTTGTCCTATGTGCTATGTGTGTGGTTTAGGTCTATGGTTCTAGGAGGAGTCACTAGTCGCACAAATTATAATGAGATGTAAAAAAATTATGCATCAAATGTTTATTTTTTTATGAGCGTTAAAAGGTTTTGCCAAATATGACTTGCCATAAACTCCTGTAGATAAAGATCGGCGACACATGCAAGGCACTTGTTTTAACAGGTAAATTACATCTGCCGCTGATGCGAGTAAAGCATGTTTTGTTGGTGCGCTGTGTCTAGTTAACTTTTTATTAATTTTTATACATAGCCCTGTATGTACTTTACCATAATATCCCCCAGCTCCCCCTGCCGTGGGATTGAAGGCCTCCCTCCACCCCCAAAATAGTGGAGGGAAAGGGAGGGGGGGGTGTGGGTGGGTGGGGATTGAGTGTTAAAGGGAATTGAGAGTCGAGGAGTGAGCGATTGAGTGTGAGAGGGGGGAATGAATGAGATAGTAGGAGGGGGAGAATTGAGTGAGAGAGTTAGAGAAAGGGGGGAATCGAGTAAGAGAGGAAGAGGAGGGAATTGAGTGAGGTAGGAGGGGGGTTGGGGTTGGGGTTGAGAGAGAGGAGAGAGAGGGGGGCAGTAGGACAGTGCCCCGCCAAAAGAATGTGTGCCCACTTATTTCCACGTGTGGGGGAAAAAAGGTTGGCCACCCCTAGATAGTTTAATTTGCTGAAATTACCTTAGTAACAGAAAACTCAATTCCCAATAGTGGGGAAAGAGAACAGAGTTATTTCAGAACTAAACTGTTACTGCAACCCATCACTTGCAGAGGGTTTCACAATGCATAAAAAAATGGAAGTAATGCCTTGATCAACCCTGTAGCACAACAGGGTGGATCCAGTTAACCTAACAGGGTGAATCATGAATACCTTAAAAATGAATAACAATAATATATTTATCTTCTGTAGTGCTAATAGTGTACACAGCACACTACATCAAATGTTGCAAGCACAATGAGTCCCTGCTACAATTTAATTTAGGTGCCTGAGGCAAAGGGAGATTGAGTGACTTGACTAAAGTCACAAGGCGCTGACCCTGGGGTCCGAACCATGTGGCATTTAGAACGTAGTTCTAAAGTGTACTCTAAACTTTGAGTGATTGAGCATTTTTACAATGGAGGCTGTCATAATGTGTTTATTTTTACACGTGTGTTTTGCGTATAGCGGTAATCCTTTAAATGGGCCTGATTGTATGGGATCTTCATTGTCCTCCCTACAGTATCGTACCTGTTTGTCTCCCTCTACATAGCTGTCTGTGAGTAAGTTTACTGACTATTCACTTCTTAAACCCAGACTGTACTGAAAAGCTGTGTAATGCGGCAGGCATAAGCTTATAGGGGATATCCATGTTAAAATGGATTAGAAGCAAAAGGTGACACTGTGTGCTCGTTTGCATAACATTACCCAGAATCCCTAGCTGCAGTGGAAGCATTGTATACTTAGAAATAATTTGAAAGGCAGGGTTGCTGACCTGTCTGAGACGTGAATGTGCTCACGAGATATTTTTATTTTCTTCTCCCTCTAAACTAATTATATAATAAGATGATGCAATGATTCCTGTATTACAACTGTTTCCATAAATATCAAAAATATTTACATGTTTAATGATGTTATATACAGGCATACCCCGGTTTAAGGACACTCACTTTAAGTACACTCGCGAGTAAGTACATATCGCTCAATAGGAAAACGGCAGCTCACGCATGCGCCTGTCAGCACGTCCTGAACAGCTATACCGGCTCCCTACCTGCACCGAAGCTGTGCGCAAGCGGGGAGACTATAGAGCCTGTTACAAATGTGTTATTTACATCAGTTATGCACGTATATAATGATTGCAGTACAGTACATGCATCGATAAGTGGGAAAAGGTAGTGCTTCACTTTAAGTACATTTTCGCTTTACATACATGCTCCGGTCCCATTGCGTACGTTAATACGGGGTATGCCTGTATACCTTTCTTAAGTCCATGTTGTATATCTTGTTGTAGAGCCCTAAATGCATCACATAGAGATTCGCTGCGGGGGGCGCAGGGTTTACAGAGGCCCCGCGCCCTTCCCGAAGTCACTTCAATTAATTCCGGGGGAGCTGCAGGGCCTCGGTAAACCTTACCTTGATTCAAACTCTCCTGGTGTCGCGTCGCCATGGCAATGCGGCGTCAAATGAGGCTGCGGGTTCTTGTGACGTCACGTTGCCATGACGTGACATCATGATGCCAGGACGTCTGAATCAAGGTAAGAGGGGGGGTGCGAGGAAAGAGGGAAAGCCAGCAGGGGTGCGCAGGGGAAAAGATTGCACCCCCCGGACATAGTCAATTAAACTGTACACAAACGTATGAGACCTCACAGGGAAATGTTTTGTGTGGTCCTGACAGTTCATATACAAAGTACATAACTACTGTAGTAATACTGCTCTAAATCGGAAGCACATTCCTATTAGGACTATATATAACAATGTAATAATCGATGTGCTTATAAATATTTCCTCTGTTGTATTTACAGGCATGAGTACATGCCAATCTGCAATCTAATTTTGGAGTATGAGGCAGAAAAAATTAGATGCACAAGGACCTGACACTGACTTTCAAACTAGGCTGCCCTTGAAATATCAAGAACAGTTTCATTACCCACAAGTCCCCTCTCTGTGTTTTCTCTTTCCCTCACACAGAGTGGTATGCACTTAAAGTAAGAAATGTGCGAGTTGACTAAGCAAAGTGATCAGATACTGTTTAATGCAGGATATACCGAAACGTGATGTGAGAATCTCTGTCTCAATTCAGACCTTTCTACCAGAAGAGACACTGGTCACATACATTTCATTAACCACATTAAATAAGTTATGGTGGGTAAAAAAGTGATTAAAAAAACTTGTGAGCACATTCATATTTCAGACAGGTCTGCAACCCTGCCTATCCCCATTTAGCATACAGACCTTCTACCGCAGCCAGGGATTCTGGGAAATTACATGCAAATAAGCACACAGTGTCACCTTTATTCCCCACATTCATGGGCAGATCAAACTTTTATTTCAACAAAAATGTGCTGTTCCCATCCCAGTCTCCTAAAATGTATTAACTTATTTGTCCATCTCTGCTAAATACTTGTAAGCAGACTTTTGTCTGAGAAACTGTATGTTACTTGTGAGTGAAGCAGAAGAGCAATTGGGATTGCTTTGTATTTTTGTACATTTCCCTGGAGGGTAAGTTAGTTTCTGTTGTTACACTTACTACACGCAAAACAGAAACCGGTTTGTTACAGAAGCTTCATACTTGATATTAAACCATGACATGCATAAAGCAAAGAATATTCTACATAAAGCAAGATATTCATATTAATATATATTTTCTAAGGAAACATATCTAAACATGACCTAAATTATGAAAATGGAAACAATTGGTTTTGTATGCACAGAGACACTTTCTCATTAGCTGGTCCGTTTGTGTACATTCCTGTAAAAAGTCCCTTGTTTAATTCACTGTCAAACAGATCATTAAAAAGAGGGTGGTTCACACCTTTGTTGACATTATGGATATAAACGTAAGAAGCCGTAATGGTAATATAGGATGTGATTTTCCAGGCATTAGGACAACCAAAAAGAGCATTCTTCATAAATACCGGCTTAAAGGATTTTCACAGATCACGGTTTTTTTTCAGCTGTTCTCTCAGCTCATAGATGTATATAGTCTAGGAAAGTGCTTCCAAAGCAACACCAATGAATAAACGTTTACACTGGTACTAATGACAACTATCACAATCTATGAAACCATTTTAAACTGACTATAGTAAAATGTAATTAGCAACAGAGGAAGATAAAATCGCCACATATCAGCTGTAAAACAGTCCTATAGCTGGGAACAAATAAACTCGAAAAGTCTGCCAACTCTAGAAATTAAGTACTGTAGCACCATTGGAATATGTTGCATTATCTTTGTCCAATACAGAGGCCCATTACAATTTCCTCAATAATTAAACAGTAAGGCCACGTCCATGCCTATCGTGACCGCGCCAGCTGCGCGATGAAAACAATATGTACAAGGGAACGTCTATAGTGCGCACGTGAGCATCAAGAAGCTACAAGGCGCAAAATTATTTGTCATTGTAGCGTGGTGGCAGGGTCACGTTAGCGGTTCGCCCAATGAGGGTGTCACGGCCACGCCGCCCGACACGCCTCCCCGTCGCGTCTACCTACAGGACTCAAAATCTCTCCTGCTACAGGCGTGCGTGATGCACTAACCATGGACGCGGCCTAAGAATGCACAACTCTTCCATAACAAGACACATGTAGATACTTATAGCCAGTACAACTATCTGCTCTTGTGTGATACAGTATGTCACACAGCTGAACACAATGCTATGTACTGTATGAAAAATATTTTGAATTCTGCTATGACATTGCTTTTTTTATAGTACAGTACCCTTTTTAGGTTTACTCGGCAAGACCCAGCTTTAGATATAAATGACCTACATATTCACCAAATCACACGTTCAAATGTCCCTGTTATTACTTTATTTGTCTCAGAATACTTCTGTAATTTAAATTTAAGAAGGAAGTATCCCCAACGATCTGAAAAGCTATGCTGGAAAGCTTTGTGCAGTATCACTTTGGCATATTGTGAGATTTCTTCCCAAACCTACTGTATGTTGGTTCTACCGCCCATTAAATTGAACTGACTTATTGCGCATTATACAAAAATAGGCTTTGTAAATTAAACCTCCTATACCTTTAGTTATACGATAATGTATATGGATTACGTGGAATTGGTCATATTTATAAACAGCAGCACTCCTCTCTTGAAAGAATAATAATATTTTTTCTTGTATAGTGCTGCCAGTGTAACAGCGTTGTACAGAGAAATGTTTGCACGCACAAGTCCCTGCCTTGTAGAGCTTACAGTAATTTATTTTTTTCGGGCCTGAGGCACAGGGAGATAAAGTGACTTTCCCAAGGTCACAAGGAGCGGACACCGGCATTTGAACCATGTTTCCCCGCTTTAAGCTCCGTGTCATTGTTCTCAGGCTGTGTATTTACTCACTGAGCCTCTCCTTCAGCCCATAGAAAGAACATGTGTATCAACTTCACATAACAAGACAAACAAAAAAATTATTTCATTTTGCCTCTAGGAACATCATCAGGGACCTTGTAATGATCCTGTATGTATAACAAACACTCTGGAGCAGGGGTGCGCAAACTGGGGGGCGCTAGATTTTCTGGGGGGGGGGGGGGCACTGCCGTTATAGAGGTCCCGCGCTCTCCCCTCATGAATTTAAATTAAAAGTCGGTGGACTGCTTAAGGCCTCTATAACACACTTACCTTCCCTTCCAGCGATGCTCGCCATGTTACCATGGCACCATGACTTCACATGAGCCCGCGCGTCATTTGAGCCGAGCGTGGGGATGGGGGGTGCAAGACGCCGAGGAGACCAGGCAGGGGTGCGCACGGGAAAAAGTTTGCATACCCCTGCTCTAGAGCAATGTGGGTGGGATATTTTTGAAGCTAGAAGCTAGAAAATCCCAGAATCCCAGAGACATGTACAATGTTGATTGAGCGAGTATCCATCTGGTGCATTTAATATTTAAATTACTATAGCAAATCTACCTGCTTTGTCTTCAGGTCGTCACAGGAGAACCAAGCGGTTCAGAAACAAAATGAGTATCAATTTCCTGGTGGTATGAAACAAAATAGCCACAATCGGCATACAGGTAGTTACCAAAGAACCAGCCAATGAGGGGAATGTTACGACGACCAGCAGCATTCCCCTTACTGACTGGCTGATGTGCCCTGTGCTATTTTGGTGCCTATGACAGTACTGTGGTTTTCTAGTGAAAAAACCCCAGAAAGTCTGTGGTTAAAGAAAGAAAAAAAAAAGACCAAATGGTAGGAGGGGAGTTCAAGGTTTTTTTTCTATTTCAGAAAGTCTACAATAAAGAAAAATAAAACATTAATATTTACTGAGCAGTCTTCTACCACAGGGCACCTTCTGGCACTGGAAGGCACCTACCAGCCCATTCAGTCAATCACCTGTAAGATGTTTTCCAGGTGCAGCTGTTTTATGGCAAAAGACTGCTTAGAAAATATGGGCCAGCATATGCTACCTTACATTTTCTTTGTACCGTCTACAAATCTTTGCTATCAACATTACTTTTAGCACAGATACAAATATATTAGTTATGGTGCAAGTTGTGACCGACTGTACAACATTTGCTCCAAGTAAATCTAAAATCAGAACAATAGGACATCACTTTAATGGTCGAGTGACAGATACTTCCGCGTGATTTCAGGGAACAGGTGCTGAAATGTAAATCAGAATGTCTTTAACGGATATAAACAACACAAACATTATCATACGATCAACAGATACTTTGTATGGGGGTTTCTTATTCAATTTCGCTACAACTACTGTAGGCCATACCAGACAACATCTATTTAGCCAGCTTCACCGATCCAGAACAAAGGGGCTCTTGTTTGCAGGCAACTTGATGAACAGAACAGACAAAAAATTGTGACCAGGGAAAAATGCAGCACATTAATCAAATGTGAATGTGACTCATTTGCATGAATGAAATAAGATGGCATTTTGTGTTTCATTCTCAGCTGCTCTCCCAGTAAGCTGCTGTTATTTTGAGACTTGTCAGTTCACTGTTTGTAGATGACACATGAACACCACTCACACATTCAGGGTACTATACATTCAGATGAAAGTATTCAACGCACTGCATCAGATCGCCCTGATATTTATTTCTAATGGACCTAGCAACTTTCTACACCTCTGTAAGTACTCTCTGATGTCAAATCCAGCATTTAATTGGAAAATGAGACTGGTGCATTTTGGATCTGAGATCAGACACATCATAGGGACCTGCAACATGATGATTTGTGAGATGATGCAAGTGCTGACTCACATGCAAGCACATGCTCTGTTAATTTAAGGTTTGTTATTTATAGAATTTGCTCCAAATAATTATTTATTTTTAGTGATGACATATTCTACAACGCTGTACACAAAAGTTACAGACACCACGATTCCCTGCTGCAGAGAGCAAGTCAGAGGAATATATAATGAAATGCCCAAAGAGCTGTATTTGAGCCTCACATTAGCAGTACTAAGTCAATGCTGGACTACTGTCCAATACCTATAGATGTCTATGTAAACTACTAAGTAGAACTCATTATTGCCAAAAATAATAAGGCCATGAAATATGTGATGTACTGTACACTGTATATCCACCTTGTGTATAGTCTGTTTGTTGGGAAATCTGTAATCTTTGTCCTGATAGATAATACAGTATTTCCAGGGGATGCTCAGCACCTTGGACATCTTCCATGGACATACAGTACAATCAACTTACGTACTCCTTTCCACCTCACCATCAACTCCTATTACTGTACCTTACACTTTCTCACCAAACGTGTTCTATCTTTGCCTGTGAAAACAAGAGTTCAAGAAGCTAGGAGTACAGCCTGACACTTGGACATCTCTTGACCTCCCAATCCCCCTCATGTTTCTAGTTCAGCTTCTCCTTACAGACTCCTCTTGTCTATTATATCTATCTATGTTCAGCTACATTCAGCTACACGTCACTACATTCCAGACTTTTCTCTGCCGTTTTGCATTGCGTTACATACAATGTTGTCACCAAATGATAGTAATAATAACAATGATTTTGCTTTATATGTCCCATGATACACTGTTCATTTACTTGTGCTTCAATGCTTCCAAACTCAATCGTTTCTAAGAGCTTTGGACAGATTGCCCTATAAATCGGAATTTCTTCATTCCAGTTTACTTCAAGCCATGTTAGATGCAAGCTTGACAAAGGTACACTGGCATCAGCATTTATGCATTAGTTGGGATTTTAAGGGGACACAATAATTGAAGTGTCTTTATGCATCAGGCAACATACCATGACTTTCAGTAAGATGCCAGCATGTTCTGACTGCATACTGTAGACCACTGGCAGGAAACCGACATGCTGTGGCCGAGACAGTGCAGGCATCTATCAATGTGTGTTTTCCAGGCATAGATTCTTTATTTAAAGTCTGTCTGGTTACTTTAATTAGTGGAAGAGATAATACCCTCCACTTCTCTTTACTTGTCTACTCCCACTGCAATCCTTACATTTCTTTTCATTGAGTTTGAATCAGGGCACAGTATCTACAGTATGAAAGTGTTTGTTAAAAACGGTAAAACATGAAAGAAGATACCGACAGCAGCATTGATGTCTTAACATCACTAAAATCCAAAACGACATTATATATATATATATATTTAAGTTCTATTAGTTTCAGATATTATTTTAGTTGAAATTTCTAGTAGCTATTTTTGTCCTGAGAGAGCAGATTCATTGTATAGTAGTTTGTGATACATTTTAGCAGACCAACATTTGTGTTCTTCATACAGTAGGTGGAATTACAGATGCAGCGGCCGTTATTCGAACAAATCACGGCACCGTTTTCTTGTGTGCTGCTGTACTCCACACGGCATTAACGCAGCCAATCGCCCCAGGCACCCGTGTTTATCGCGGTTTGAATTTCATGGATTCTGTTTCTTTGTGTGCAATGACATGAATGACATGAATGAATTATAATGTGTACAGTACTGTGCTACTGTGTCAATTTCAGGTATTTAAAAACCAGAACGCTAAAATGCCATATTCTGCACTCGTGTCTAAAGGCGGTAAGGTTAGAAGAAATCACGCGCCATGACGTGTTCTTCCGAGACTGTGATGTTGGCCCCAAAAAGTTTTCACAACCTACAGATGTTGTTTACAATGGAAGTCGTGAAATACAAGCACATCTCCAATAAACCATAAACCTCTCTATGTCAGTGAAGTTATACAGTACAATAGCCATTCAGAATCATTCAAAGGTAGTTTTTTTTAATATGCTGCAAAGTGGTTAATCATGGCTTTGTGAAGACTTTTGGGATACTAAAGATAGTTAATATCAACTATATATCAAGGCCAAACTGATGCAATTGTAGTGAAAAAATATTGCATGAGAAAACAATCAAAGAAAATTAACAGTTCTATTGTTTTCTATTTTATTTTATTCTTAATACATCTGATGCAATTATTTTGCCCCAAAATGTGACGAGTTGAAACATTGAAATATGATTTCCTGTGTCCTGTTTGAAGACATATAATACATGTAGCAGTTTATATTTATTACGACTTTAAAGTCTTGCAAACAATGACTACATGGAACCTGATGTGATGATGATGATGATGATGATGATTTTGTAAATTGACTTAAAATGTAACATGATCCTCCATGAACCCAAAGAGAAAAAACATATACTCTCACTTTGGGGAAAAAAGGACTGTTTATGAACATACGAGCAATACAAGTCCTAAATTATTTACTTGAGCAACAAAATGAATTAAATCTACTATGTGTTTTATTACCAAATAAAAACATTTCTGGTAAATGTAGGAAAAGATACCATTAAATATAAAATATGATGTCAAATAGGAAAGTCACTCAATGCATTTCATCGTTAGTCGATGGTGCTACTGCGATTTCAAAATATCAGCATTGATGTGCATCCTACATACTGTATTATGTATGTACAGATGTAAACAAAGATGAGGATGATCGATATCAGCGCTGCTCCAGTAGATGACAGACTCACCAGGTGGGGTAAAAACAATTTATTAAAACTACATACAACGGATATCCGTTTTATGTAGATTTAATAAATTGTTTTTACCCTACATGGTGAGTCTGTCATCTACTGGAGCAGCGCTGATATCAATCATCCTCATCTTTGTTTACATTCCGATCGTGATCGCGCAGGAAGTCTGTTATTCAACTCTCTAAGGGAACACACGGCCAGGAAAAGCAGAGGGGACGGACCATTGTGAGCTGCGTGAGCTCTATCCGTGGGCTGCTGTATCTGCGGCCGCTGGCCCCACATGGGAAGCGGGTCTGCAAGCCGCTCTCACCCCACATCTCCAGAGGCTACTTTCCTGCTCCACATATTCCTTCATTAAGCTGGACAGCCGTAAGGGGGATATCCTGGAGTGGACAGACGGTCTCATTGGACATATGTACAGATGTAGTAAGACTTAAAGTCTTTGGCTTGGTTCCCGCTGGCTACTGCAACGCCCGCTGTGGTGGACGTTGTAGGGACAAGAGCCGCCCCACAATGGGGCTGGGCCTGATGCGAGGGAGGGGGGGGGGGCACCGCGCTGCGCTGACAGAAACTCCTGCTCTCAAAAAAATTGAGATCAGGACTCAAGACAGGATGAGCCGCAGCCACATGGTCGCAGCAAAATGACTGAGACCAAATGTCCTAGCACACGCCTCCATAGAAGGCCCCTTAAGACCAATGGGCAGGCAGAGACAATTGATTAATCACATCCTCTCAGCAGCCAGGGGCACCATTGTGGATTCTTGGAAAGGACAAGCCCCTAATCTCACTAGTCATCAACAAGGTGTGGTACACTATGAGTCTAGGGAAGCTCACGGCCTGGCTTAACGACTCCTCTGATAAACTCATGGTGCCATGGAACCTCTGGGTTGTGAAATGGGAACATACATCTTTGACAGGACGTCCACAGCACTATAGATTACCTGGGATCTGCTACTTTTTCTCTATCACATAAGATTGTGGATCAACATATGTACTTTCCGAGATATATATGTGCAAATTATATTATTGTTGTTTCTCGTCATCTAACCAAGTCTGCACCCCCCCTCCTAATACCTTACCATCCAACCCTCACAATTAAGCATTTTGTATCCTGAGAGGCTCCCAGTCCCCTCCCCCCCCCAATCCCCTTTTCTTTTATGTACCTCAAAAAAGAACACAAATTATTATGGGAAAAAAACAATTTAATGTCCAGATCCACAAAGCTCTGTTAAGTCAGTGCTCATAACGTCACGATATCAAAATCAGTAATGGGCGTTATGTTCCCTGATGTTAACGCTAATCCACAAAGCTAATTATATGGAAAAACAACGGTCGTTAGTTATCTCATTTGAATAGGTTTAATAACATGTTAAGTTTGCACTGCGTTACAGTAGTTTTACACCTGTCTTCCTAAACGTGGCATTATCTCCCTCCGGATTCTGAAATATGTGTTTTCCAGTAGATAGTGAGTGAGGGAGAGGGTCTAAAGGGAGTGAATTCCACCTTTTAATATGACCTAAGTAACGCATCATGAAATTCCTGCTTTAACTATAATGGAGTTCTGTGGACAGGCGTTGTTAAAGGGAAAACCTCGATTGCATATAATTAGCACTATAGTCCATTATAGTAACGCAAGGGGCCGTCATGGCTGAAAAACGCACTTAAAACCGGTTAGTAAGATTTGAAGATACCCGTTAGCACTTAACGATGTGTTAACGTAAGCTACTTGTTAAATCAATAACAGAGCATAGTGGATCTGGGCCTAAGAGAGAAAAAATGCAGCATGTTATTAATTTAAAAAATAATGTATATTATATAACATTGTGCAATGTGTACCCATTCCAATATGGAAGATACACAATGTACTGTACAGTAAGTCTAGCTACAGTATAAAAGCGTATACAGTAGTAGATTCTCACTTAATGTCTACCTTGAAGCACCCCAGGTATTCATTAGTAAACAAGCACCTTCTAAAAGTACAGAAAAGTTGGGCTTTTCTGTCTTTTGTTGTATTCATTTGGCCATGCTCAGTAGCACTCTTTTTGACCATTATTCATGACAATATTGTTATTTAAGTATTTATCTATATACTAATTACTATATATTTTGTCAAATTGGATGTAGCATTGGCTTTTCTATCTTTTGTTATATACATTTGGCCACGCTCCGTAGCACTCCTTTATATTGTATTGTATGTCTTTATTTATATAGCGCCATTAATGTACATAGCGCTTCACAGTAGTAATACACGGGGTAATCAAATAAATAACAGATAATATAAATAACAGATCATGGGAATAAGGGCTTTAGACATAAAAGTAACATTTCGGAAGAGGAGTGATGGGTGTTGGGATGGGGTTCTGAGATTGCTAGGAATGTATGTTTGTTAAAAGTACAGAGATGTAGGCTGCGGCGAGTGCTATGGCGTGCGCTGCAGGAACAAGATCCGCCCCTCTACGGTATCAGGCCCAGTAGCTGCGTGCAAGCACATACACAGATTGCGATGCACGATCACATTTTTGCAAAGACAAGAATATTGTCTTTGCTAGTGGCGATGGAGCGCTGGCCACGTCACGACGGCGCTTCAGCCAATGTGGGCGAACCAGTTGCATGACGTCATGGCCGCGCCCTGCCACGCCCCCATCCCTCACACACCCCACCCATCACGATCTTGCCTTTCCCCCTGCAGCTCAGCCACAGACCACAGATCGCAACTTTCGCACATGCACGTGCCACTAGGCGTGCGTGCAGCAGCTGATGCTGGGGTCGTAGCCTTAATGCTAGCATGATACTGGAAGTCCTCGGTTATCCAATGGAATCCGTTCTGGAAGTAGCGTTGGATAGAGAAACCGTTGTAAAGTGAGTCCCATGTTAATCAGTGGCGGTGAGCGATGGATACGCATTCCGGCATCGAAAAATGGCCCATAGGGTTGCATTGTAAAGCGTTGGATATGCCATTCGTTGTAAAGTGAAACGTTGGATAGCGAGGACTACCTGTACTTAGCACATCCCCATTGACAATTATAGTAACGTGTCTGTTATCTGATGCAATACCTGCTGCTACCACTGTACAACAGCACAGTTACTCTTGATATAGAAGTTGAGATTTTTTGGGGGGTGAAAAGTACAGTACTCTAGTTTTAGCACAAGAGTTGATTTGGGGCGAGATTGCACATTTAAGAGTGCATTCATTATTACAAGCCGATTTTTAAGAGTGATGTTACTGTAGTTCTGAAGACATCTGCAGCCTTTACTAATGCTTTCTGAAATGTTCATTGGCTTTATTTTGGAATGATAGCGAATATATTAAGTGGGGGTGCAATGATTTATTTAGAAAAAAAAGCACTTACAGTAGTCGCTTATCAAACAGAAATGGAGATGGTAGGACCGCTACTATATATAGCATGCAAGGAATGACAAATGTTGTAGGTGAAAGCTCTGCTAAAAAAAATAAGTTCTATATTGAGATGGCCTAAGAATAGTATTTAGAACAGCCACATGTATTCCTTGTGACTTCTAATTAAAATAGCATCACTTATGTAAATAAATATTTATGAGATTAACTAAAATGATTAATTACAGGGTTGCATAGAGATGGCTGTTTGGGAACAACCAATCCTGTTGAAAATATAGAAATAGGAACTTAGGGTGTTCATACTTAGGTGTATAGAAGTGCTATACTGTATTACAGAATATAATAGCTGTATGGATACAAAATACATTATTGATCTGTCAGATGTGTCCCATTTAAATTGCTGCAGTAGGACCATGTTTCACCTAGCTTCTGCTCTCAGTATTCAGAGGTGGAAGTAGTTACATACTCTCCCTCTTCCACGTTCCATACTGTAGCTGTCTGGAGAGCTCTGAATTTATAGGGTTGTTGCCAGGTGTCCTGTATTGAACCGAACTGTCCTGTATTTGGACACAGTGCCCAGTAAAAGATGAGAGGTAATACTGGACATGTATGTGTATACTGGTATTACCTCTCTGGACAGAGTGACCTGGCCGGCTTGGGGGGGCCACCGGATTTCCCTGAACACGGAGAGAGCAGGGGTGCTGCTAGGGGGCAGCTTCCTCAATCCTGATTGGCTGCTGCTGGGTAATGCAGTCAATCAGAAAGAGGTGTCAGGAGCCTTGGGTTGGGGCCAAGGAGAGGAGGAAACAGCATGGAGCTGAAAGAGGTGAGAGGTATGTGTGTCTCAAGTTACCTTTCACCATTGTGTCCAGTATTTTTGGAGAAGCCGCCTGGCGACCCTACTCTGAAAGGCGAGGGCAGGATGGAGGGAGGAACGTATAAGCCATGTAAACTGACTCCTTCAAACTCCAGGAGCAGAGCAAGCCCAAATGCTACTGACTGTTGCACCTAACAATCCCAGAAGACGCAAAATCAAAGCAAACTACAGTTTAAATATTCAAGTTATATGCTGCGTTGTGTACTGCAGCTACAGTAGCAAGACAAACCAGGAAAATAAAAACTAAAGAAAACAGACACACCAAGTTAAAAACAGTTTCAAAGATACATAACATGGGCCACCAATACTTTGGTCTTCATCTTTGTCTGAATAAAATCAGCATGATTTGTATTCCAAATTCTCTAAGCTGAAATATGGTTATAACATGTTCAATCAATGTGTAATGTCCGTAAAATACTAAAAGAAATCTAAGACGACAAAAAATGACAGAGCAATCTTTGTGTTTCTGTCTGCCATTCAAAAGCAGTCATTTTTGGGTTATGCCTAAGAAATAAGTGCATCAAGATTAATTTCGATTCATTCTGGCTGCTGCTTCTTCTGGGACTCTTAAATCCAACCTGCATCTTCAAGTGTGGATTTACTTCATAAGTTTTTTCCTTTTTCAGTAGCCTTTAACAATGTCCTAATACAGGGGTGCGAAAACTGGGGAACGCAACATTTTCGAGGGGTGGGGGGTGGTGCTTCCAGACGCCCTGCGCTCTTCCCCACAACATTTAAATTAAATGCCGGAGAGCACAAAAGGCCTCTGCATATACCTTATCATGTCTCTGGCGGCTTCTGGTGATGCGCCACCTTGGCAACTCGATGTCACATGACGTCATGAAATCAGATGACGCGGGAGAAAAGGTAATGGGGGGCGCAAACGGGGGGAGAGCAGGCAGGGGGGGGAAAGAAAAAAAATGTTTGCGCAACACTGTCCTAATACATTGACTTTTTCAGGTCAGCCAAGTTAATTATACGGAATTATGTTTGCGCCCAGAACAATAACAAGAAGTTGTCTTTTCTCACAGTTGTCATTTTTTGCTGATATTTCTATGTAAATGGAGTGCCTTAGGGTGTGCACTTCGGTTAACTAGCTGTAATGATTAACAAGGAAATCCAAGCAGTTTAAGAAAACAAGATTATTTTTGTTTCAATATATGCAGCCTTTGATTACCTTTATTGAAAACGAATTATCTAAGCTTCCGATCGATTCATTCTCCCGCGAGCAATAAGCAAAGATCCTGCTTCCCAGGGTTCACTAAATGGCTGCCTTTCAGTCAGTGTTACTCAGCAACTACAATATATCCTTATATTACTAAGGTAACATTATCTATAGTTACATTTTATAGCTCAAACTGTTGGGAATATTGGCAACACATTATCACAAACAGGAAAGTGTTACAAATATCGTGCACTGCTGGGGAGAGGAGCTAAAGCCTGCTACAAAAATCAAATGATGCTCCGTATATTAACTCATTAAAAATGGCATTAATAGTTGAATTTTAAAATAAAAAAAGGTAGTAAGTATCTAATACTACAGAACTGATTTTTTTTTTTTAATCACATGTAGGATATTGCTTGGATTGCTCCTTCAAATGAGTCTAATAATGTACTGCAACCATAGTTGTGATTTTTATACTACATTTTTGCATAGTACTACAGCCACTGTAACACACCTCACTCTATTTCCCTGTGCGAACAATTTGACAGCATTTATGTTTAAATGGCACAGTAATTATTTTACACAACTATTTTTAGACCGTTATAGCATAAGAATCAACACTGCTGGAACGTTGTAAAAAAGAAACCCCAAAAAGTAGCTCACATTTAGCAATATAATCGCATGCTTTTAGTGTTTTTAAAACTTGAATAAGTCACTGAACTAACACAATATTGAAGAAATCAATAGTAGTATTCATTTGGATTACATTGATATACTCATGATAAACAAGCAAAATGCCATTCATTGCACTACATAAAGTGTGGCTTGGAAATCAGTTCATATTCCCAGGTGTACTATTTCACAATGAGAATATCATTGGTGAACTCTTAGTGGCAATATGGTTGAATACTGAAGTACTCTAACCTGTCAAAGAAAGACTGCCATCTACTTCTCAAAATAACTAAGGAAACATCTCTGTAGGAGCCACACATAGATGTGTGTTAAAGGTATCTGCAAATTGTTGGCTACAGTACCCAGCCTTTTTAAGAGGGTGTTTTTTTCTTTTACATCTGCCAACCCAATAGGAGTACAAGTAGTATCTACAAGATTCCTTAGAAACCAAAAAATAGGGCCCATTGAAGATAACTTTGGATTCACTACCACAGAATATCCCCATGCTTAAAGAAGCAATTCCCTGTACTTCATTTACAGGCAGTCCTCGGTTATCCGACACAATGCGTTACTCAAAATGGCGTTGAATAGCGAAACGTCTTAAAGCGAAACCCGTTGTCCCATAGGAACACTGTTTAAATGAAAGGTTCCGTTCCTGAAGGCATTTTTAACACTAAAATACACCAAATATTTTACGCAGGCAATAAGATATGCAGCACACACATAAATTATATACTTTATTATATATATTACTAGCTGAGAGACCCGGCGTTGCCCGGGATGTAATGTTCCCGCTCCTCTCTCTCTCCTCTCCCCTTCCCCCTCTCTCTGTTCGACCCCCATTCACATCAATCCAGTTCCCCCCCCCCTACCTCCTTTACAGCTCTGTTTGTCCCCCTTTACAGCTTCATGCAGTGTGTGTGCATCAGTCATTGTGTGTGCGTCAGTCAGTCACTGTGTGTGTGTGTGCGCACGCGTCAGTGAGTCTGACGCTGAAACACAAACACACACACACACAGACTGACTGACGCACACACACACAGTCAGTGTGTGCGTGTGTGTGTGCCTCAGTCAGTCAGTGTGTGCGTGCGTCAGTCAGGGTGTGTGCGTGCGTCAGTCAGGGTGTGTGCGTGCGTCAGTCAGGGTGTGTGCGTGCGTCAGTCAGGGTGTGTGCGTGCATCAGTCAGGGTGTGTGTGTGCATCAGTCAGGGTGTGTGCGTGCGTCAGTCAGGGTTTGTGTGCGTGCGTCAGTCAAAGGGCAGGCGTGGGGGGGTGAAGGGCAGGGGTAGGGGGGTGAAGGGCAGGGGTAGGGGGGGTGAAGGGCAGGGGTAGGGGTGGTGAAGGGCAGGGGTGGTGGGGGGTGAAGGGCAGGGGTTGGGGGGGTGAAGGGCAGGGGTAGGGGGGGTGAAGGGCAGAGGTAGGGGGGGTGAAGGGCAGGGGTAGGGGGGGGTGAAGGGCAGGGGTCCACACAGACACACAGACACACACACACGACGGGAGTGAGAGGTGGTGTAGAGTGGGACTGCCGCAGATCCGAGGAGGCTGCTTGGCCCCCCAGCGGCCGGGGAGTTAGCGGCCGGGGAGTTAGCGCCGGGGGGGTATGGGAGCGCCGGGGAGGTAAGGGAGCGGCAGGGGGGGGGTAATATAGCGCCGGGGTGGTAAGGGAGCGTTGGCGGCTGGGGTAGGAGGGCCGCTCTTACCCTCCGTCCGGGAGCCGGTACAGGGTGGCGGCGCACATGGTGGGGATGTTGCGAAGAGGTAAGGGTGCGGCGGGGAGGTAGCGGCGGGGAGGTAGCGGCTCGCTTCCCCTCTGTCTTTCCAGGAGGCGGTTGAGAGTGAGGGGGAGGAGCCTGAAGTTGGCGGCAGGGGCAGGAGGGCCGCGCTTCCCCTCCGTCCGGGAGCCGGTGCAGGGCGGCGCACGTGATGGGGGGGGGGCTGTGTGTGTGTCCTTTGGCCCGTCACTCCGCCTCAGGCCAATGAGAGGTGTGCGGGGGCTGGCCAAGGGACCAATCTCATTGGCCTGGCCCAAGGTCCAATCTGATTGCCGCTAGGGACACAGGGAGGGACACAGGGAGACACATACAGACATAGCCACATATGACTGTTTGAGAAATATATAGTAGATATAACATAATAAATAATATATTATATATTATAATATAATATTATATAGTATAACATATATATAAATATATATATATACGCTCTTACGACGCTTTGCAACGTTGTTTATGTATATATATATATATATATATATATATACAGTGTTCGACAAACCTATACATTTGCTCGCCCCGGGCGAGTGGATTTAACCCCCGGGCGAGTAAATATTGGCCCAAGCAGCACACATTTGGTACTAGGTGGCGAGTAGATTTTTTTGTGTGGCGAGTAGATTTTTTGGTGATTTGTCAACCACTGTATATATATATACACACATACATAACGTTGCAAAGCGTCGTAAGAGCGTTGGATAAGCCGTTTTGGCGTTATAAAAATGAACGTAGGTATGCATTGCATAGCGTTGGATAAGCCATTCGTTGTAAAGCGAAGCGTTGTAAAACGAGGACTGCCTGTATTTGTGTGTGTAAATGGGGTGAGTGTGTGTGTAAATGAGGTGAGAGAGTGTGTGTGTGTGTGTGTGTGTGTGTGTGTGTGTGTGTGTGTGTGTGTGTGTGTGTGTGTGTGTGTGTGTGTGTGTGTGTGTGTGTGTGTGTGTGTGTGTGTGTGTGTGTGTGTGTAAGTGGGAGAGTGTGTGAGTGCATGCAAGGGGGAGAGGGAACCACTGATCTAGGGGTAGCAGTGCTTCAGTGCAGCGTCTGCATATCAGCAATACAGCAAATGTCGCTTTAACTCTGCACAAACGCTCATACGGAGTGTGAGTCTCCGATCCATCTCGCCTCTAGCCTATACACGCTGTCTCAGTAGCATTTGTAACTTTGCTGTGTGTATGCTCTCATTACTCAGCTGACGGCGGCTCATGTATTCGGAGTCGGCACGGCGCCACATCTATTCTATATTCAGTGGTCTGCAGCGAGGGCCCTATTGATACCATGGTATTCCAGCCCCGTCGGCATACTTACCAGTCTTCTATCTTTAGCCAGAGGGGTTCACCTGCCGCTGCGGTGGGGTTCCCTATGTATTTTTTGTCCGAGTACATAGGGCACATTATTAGAACGTGGTTAGGCTATGTGTGCTATTACGCCTAGGAGATTTATCACTACTCTGGTAAATGTATGTAGAAGTACCCAGACATATACCAGGGCTAGAGGCGGGGCCAGGGCAGCGATTAGCTTTTATGGTCGGGCGAGTAGCTTTTTTAGTAATTTGCCCTGTGTATTAGCATACATTTTAAAATAGCTGCTGTAATATCGTATTTTAACTTCTCTGAGAAAAGTACATAGCATGAAATACACCACAACATTATTGCACCTGCAATATGCCGATTATAAACACATATATTGACTATGGAGAAAAAAAGCACATGTAATTTTAATAAGATTTTAGTCTGCACTGTTGATCTGGGAAAGGTATTGTTGAACTATAGTCATAATCAACAGCACACAAAAAACTGACTGAAATGCTCATATACTGTACTGTAAGTATCATTATTGTTGTTTTTGGTCCTTAGACACTGACATATATAACATACATAAAAACAAGGGGCACGTTTCAATGAAACTCTCCTGGATAATCTTCATAAAAAATATATTTTTATGTCTTAGTTTAGAGACTGGAAACGCTAATGTAGGACCATTGGAAACGTCAAAGGCAACAAAGAGAGCATTGTTCCCTGTCTTTAAAACTATCATTGTGACTAAGACGGAGACGTGGAGACTAAAAATAATCAATGAACGTAAGATGATACAGCAGTGCACTGTTTTGGATGCTCTATGCCATACCAACAGATCACATTCGCCGACTCCAGCCTGCAAATGACTAACCTTATTTACACTCGGATGAATATTACAAACAAATACCAAGGAGCTTCTAACATGGTCATTCCATACCACCCAACCTTACAAATCTGTGAAGAGAATGCAGCAAAATGTTTACATTTCAAGTACATTATAAAGATTACAGATATATTCACTGAGGTACAAAAAGAACGATTCCGGCACTCCTACCAATAAGGCTAAAATAAAATAATGATCTCAGGAAAAAGGGTAATTTTGTCAAACCCTTTGGCCAAAGCATTTATAAGCCTGCATGCCACGTCACGGCATAACCGTATGCAGGTACCTACACTGAATATATGTAATAATTGTCCCATGAACTAGTGAAAAAATGTGAGAAAGCCCTGAAGGGGTTAAATAAAGCAAATTCTTATGTGAGTAGTGCAATTAAAAGCTGGCCAAAGCCAGTATCATAGTTACCTTAATGTAGAGGTAAACTGTGGGTGCACAAATTCCCTGGAGTGAATATGATAAAACTTACACATATTTCTGTTTGTCAACCTTATACATTCACCTACTCTTCAATAGAGGGTGATGTCCAGACTGACACTGGGGTGTATTATACCTGCACTAATTGGTAGGGGCTCTGTAACTGCTATGTGAAGCAGATGAGCCAATAAAGCTACCCTTTTGACGTTTCAGTGATACTATATTAAAATCACCCTCCATTGAAGTGCAGGTGATTGTGTATGTGTAAGTTTTATCATATTCACTCCAGGGAATTTGTGCACCCACAGTTTACCTCTACATTAAGGTAAGTATGATACTGGCTTTGGCTAGTTTTTATTTGCATTACTCACATAAGCATATGCTTTATTTAACCCCTTCAGGGGTTTCACTAGTCCATGGGACAATTATTACATATATTCAGTGTAGGTACCTGCATTACGGGTATGCCTTGCCGTGGCATGCAGGCTTATAAATGCTTTGTCCAAAGGGTTTAACAAAATTACCCTTTTTTCATGAGATCATTATTTTATTTTAGCCTAATTGGTAGGAGTGCCGGAATCATTCCTTTTGTTTTTCTATATGTAAGGCCTATCTTTTTACCTGCAGTAAACTTCTATAAGGAGGAGCGCGGTATTATGTACATATGCACTGAGGTGTGCTGTGAGTGCTAGTGACCTAGGTCAACAAATCTGCAGTTAACCAGTTATCATAGATAGATCCACGCGCCCTGGTCAAATAACAAATTACATAGGCCCAGATGCAATAAGCTCTGTTTAGTCAGGACCTGGGATATATGCTCATTTAGATATACAAAAGGTATTTAAATAACTTAAATTGGCATATATCCCAGTTATCTCAGGTGTGCTTTTCTGAGCACAACATTACTCTAAATGTGTTTCCTATCTCCCTCCAGCTCTCCCCCCCTCTTGCCCCCTTTTACACTCTCCCCCTGTCCTCTCCCCCTCTTCCTCACTCCCCTTCCCCATCTTTCCACTCCCTTTCCCCTGCTCTCCTTTCCCCCACTCCCCTTTCTCCCCACTCCACTCCCCCTCCTCTCTCAATTTCTCCCCTCTCCTACACCCTCTTACCGCCTCCCCTCCCCTTTTCCTCCCACCCTCCCCCTCTTACCTTCTGCCATCCTTTCCCTCCCCCCTCTTCTTCCCCATCCCTCCTCTTTACACAATTAACTTTCCCCTCACTCCCCATTCCCCTCACTTCACTCCACCACACTTCCCCCCACTGCCCATTTCCCTCCCCCAAATCCCCCCCCTAATCACTCCCCATTTATCTCCCCTCCAACTCCACTCACTCCCCCAACTTCCCCCCCTATCTCCTCCATTCTCCTCCTTCCTACACCCTAATTCCCTTCCCCACCATTCCTCTCCTCTCTCCAAACATTCTTCTCCCCCTTATACTCTCCACTCCCCACCTCCCCATCACTCCACCATTTAACTCCCACCCTCACTTCCCTTCACCTCACTCTTTTTCCCCTCCCCACTCCCACCCTCACTTCCCTCCCGCTCAGTACTGAGCTCCTACAGTCGCAATTAGAGCGGCTTTAGTAGGGGCTCGCCTACGCTTCCGCTCGCTTGCGGAAGCGTAGGTCTTAGGGAATTTTTAAATTCCCCCGCTTGTCGGCGCGACATGCCGGTCACGTGAGCGGTTCGCCCAATGAGAGCGAACAAGCTCCGTGACGCCACTGGCCCGCCCCTGCCCGCTCCTAGCCCGCCCCCGGACGGCGCGCAGGGCAAGCAACCGCAAGACCAGGGAAAGCACCGCTTTCCCTGAGCCTCAGCGCGCCTCAGCACGCCAGCGGTAAGCATGTCCGCGGCCTAACAGAGATTCATGCATTTGGCCCATAGTGAATTATTCGTGAAAATTCCATGTGATAGTCCCCGGATTGGTACTATTACAGTTTAATAAACAACACCCCCCCCCCAACTTTTAACAATCAATGTGTTATTGCTATTATCACAATCTCCAATTTTCCTAGTGAAGCATTTATCAAGAGGCTTCTCCAAACTAAGCTACGGTTGCTAATAAACGATGACATTAAGAACTACAAATTAGAAACTAGTGTTCTCGTGGCCAGAGATTTCTCTTTTATAGTCTTGTATCTATTTCCGGCCATAAGTGTTGAGAGAAACTGGCTGAAAGGAGAGAGCAGAAACAAAACTCTGCAGGGATTCGAGCTGTATGAGATGAGGTAGATGTGCTTTCTGTTGTTTTGTTAATCTCTTCATCTGCCATAAGAACTGGCTAAAAAACTGTGCTGGGTGGCACATAGACCCCATCTGCACATACTCCCCCCCTCCCCCATGGGAACTGTCAGTAACATTCCACTCAAGATCAGATTATTCTCAGTGGAACAGGCAAAGGGCCATGAATCTGGAAGGCTTACTGCATGTACCTAGATCAGGTGAGACAGATAAAGTTAATGTACACTACCGACACACTTTATTGAAGTGTGGTCGGTACCGCAAGCCGGGAAATCTCCCGGCTTGCTAGTGGCCGCCCCTCGGCGTGCCGCGCGTCATAGACGCGCGGTCACGCGTCATCGGGAGCGTGCGCCCCCTGCACGCGTGTCCAGGGGCTCCCCGAGGGAGCCCTGGTGTCCCGCGATCGCGGGACAGCGGCAGGGGGTTCCGGGGGACCCGGCGGACCCGGCAGCGGTAGGGAGAGCGCCCCGATCGGAGGGCGCTCTTCCGCTGCTTCGGCGTGCGCCCGTCACACTCGGGCGCGCGCCAGGCTACTGCTGCGGCACAGAACGGGCAAATGCTCGAATAAACTGTGCCGCAGCAGTAAGGCTGAGTATATGGTGGGACCGTGCAAACGGCTTATCGCTTGGCTCTAGCTGGAGTGATGTGTGCCCTGTAGTTGGATGCAACTAGGGTTGCCAGATGTCCGGTATTGAACTGGACTGTCCTGTATTTGGATACTCTATCCAGTAAAAAATGAGAGGTACTGTAATACTGGACATGTATGTGTCCAGTATTTTCCTCCCTGGACATAGTGACCTGACGCACCTTTCACCATTGAGTCCAGTATTTTTGGAGAAGCCACCTGGCAACCCTAGACGCAACAAGGGGGGGGGGGGGCGTGTCGTGGGCATGGCCGTGATGTCAAAAGACAGTCTCATAGAGGCGCGTCAATTTGATCTCATCGCGTGCAAGCTCCGGCGCTCGGTCGCGACAGCCATGGATGCAGCCTAAATGTGGGAAAGAGATGGGAACGAGACAGAGAATGGTATAACATTCTATTAAATACCTAAAAAGCTTATTCAAGATGCCCAGACGCAGCCGGTCGCATGGTTATCGTCCGAAAACTCCCATTGACTGAAGTTTTCGGCTGATAATGGTGCGTTTTATCTGTGAGCACGTGACTCTCCACGGGGTCCTTAAAATTAATAATATCTCACCTCAATCTGTCATAGATATCGTATTAAAACGCTGCTACCACCAAAGATATATCAAGATCTACTTGCAGAGTCTTTGGTCTCTGCTTACTAAGAATATGCAATTAGCACACAAAAATCTATTGCAGCAAAATGTGTCCGAAAATGGAATTACTCTTCAAAGCGCGCAAAGTTCAAATAGATCCAAAAGCAATACTTAGATCTTAGATTTAATATACAAAAATAGTACAGTGCTTAGTTTATGCCAAAAAGATTGTTACAAGAAACATACAGTACAATAAATGCAGACCGTTTCATCAAAATAATGATATAAATAAACAGAAGTTCCTAACATACATTACCACACATACAGTTTCTCAAAAGGTCTTGAGGTGAAAATATGAGATTTCATTTGCCATAAGCATGGACACGCCCTTGGTTGAAATCTAATTTGCTATCTTAAATACATGATTTTTATGCTAAAGCTCCTCACATTGGAAACTGGATACGCCCACTTTCTGGGTGTGTCCTTAACCACACCGTGTCACCTTTTGCCTGAAATCCATTTTTACATGGAACCCTTATAAGCGAATGCTCGCTGTTCACACAGCTTTAAAGCATAGCATGGGATGAGCACAGCATGAGCACGGTGTGCTCATTTGCATGTCATTTCCCAGAAACCCTTGCCACAGTGGACGCACTGTATGCTGGGTGATAGTGGTGAAAGGCAGGGTTGCAGACCTGTCTAAGACATGT
Source organism: Ascaphus truei (assembly GCF_040206685.1). NCBI lineage: Eukaryota > Metazoa > Chordata > Amphibia > Anura > Ascaphidae > Ascaphus > Ascaphus truei. The sequence goes on from NC_134484.1 coordinate 315,952,284, forward strand.
GAATGTGCTCACAAGTGATCTTTTTATTTGCTATATGCTATACGTTGGATTTTTTTGTTGCCTTTTTCACTCACTACAACTTATATAAAATATGGTAAACCTACCCAGCCTTGAAAATTGCAGAGCCAGTACAACCAGCCTCACACTGATGAGACCTAAAAGGTTGAAACAGCTGTCTTTAATGGTTTCACTGGCTTTGCATCTAATCCCATGCTGTGCTTTAAAGCTGTGTGAAAAGCGAGCATTAGTTTATAAGGGTTCCATGTAAAAATGGATTTCAGACAAAAGGTGACAGTGTGCTCATTTGCATGTCATTTCCCAGAATCCCTTGACGCAGTGGAAGCACTGTATGCTAGGTGATAATGGTGAAAGGCAGGATTGCAGACCTGTCTAAGACATGTGACATGTGCTCACAAGTGAACGTATTATATACATATACTGTACACATATATACATACACACACACACACATATATATATATATATATATATATATATATATATATATATATATATATATATATATATATATATATATGAACAACAAAAAAGAAAGCGCCCGATCCTAGTGCAGCATGAAAAAGTACAATTTAATAAAAATGAATAAAACCAACAAATGTGAACTCACAAACAACGGATAAATAAAAGCATATATTGAGTATACTCAATCGCCAACCGCCCACGATGTGCCTTGGATGGCGCGCCCTCTCTCCGTCTGCACTCTCTCAGCTCTTCCGAACCGACATCCAGCAGGGGATACAGGAACAGGCTCACCACAGTGTAACCTGGAAGTCCTCCACAAGGTTAGTGTATTCCGGATAGGAGATCAGTATGTGACCCCGCGATGCAGGGGCTGTGAGAAAAATCTCTCTGCACTCCCAAAGGCAGTCCGTGTTAAGGTGGGCAGTGAGGATGGAGTCAATTGTGTATCACAGTGTGACAGCAGCTAGAAAACGCTCCTCCCTACGCGTTTCTTCACACTAGGTGATTTCATTAGGGGATATGCCTTTGGGAGTGCAGAGAGATTTTTCTCACAGCCCCTGCATCGCGGGGTCACATACTGATCTCCTATCCGGAATACACTAACCTTGTGGAGGACTTCCGGGTTACACTGTGGTGAGCCTGTTCCTGTATCCCCTGCTGGATGTCGGTTCGGAAGAGCTGAGAGAGTGCAGACGGAGAGAGGGCGCGCCATCCAAGGCACATCGTGGGCGGTTGGCGATTGAGTATACTCAATATATGCTTTTATTTATCCGTTGTTTGTGAGTTCACATTTGTTGGTTTTATTCATTTTTATTAAATTGTACTTTTTCATGCTGCACTAGGATCGGGCGCTTTCTTTTTTGTTGTTCACAGATTTCTGGGAGTTCGTTGGTCCTTGATGAGAGCAGCCAGATCCTAGCATGGACCCTTGGTTTGGTTGATATATTTTTATTTTATTTTTATATATTTTTTCATTTTCATTTTTTCATTTTTTGACCCATTCAGCGTAATTTTTTTATATACATTTTTTTATTCATCATCCATTGAATATCATCCAGGAGGGATTCATTTGTGCAGAAGTCTTTACCACCGACATTTGCCATTTTTATATTGGTATTGGCATATATTTGTGTTCACAGCAGCTTTTTAAACATTGGCACTCAGCATTTTATTATAACATATTGTATGTATTTTTTTTTTTATCAGTGTGAATCAATCATCCATAATATTGTTGCACCACCTTTGCCAATCACCTTTGCTATATTCACTTAATATAACTAATTGGGATTTGGTCTGAGCTTACACCTGAGGAGCGCAGTCTATTCTTTGTCTGTAATATATATATATATATATATATATATATATATATATATATATATATATACACACATACACACACACACACACACACAATTCCTTGCTCTCTCTCCTCTCTCTATAGAGCTGCTGTGACCCCGTCTGTGTGGAGCTGCTGAGTGATGAGACATGCCAGGTGAGGAATTAGGCAGGTGGATGAGGAGGAATTCCGTGCGTGCAGTCAAGGCCCCGCCCCCACACATCAAGCAGATACCGCAGCAACCAGCAACATGGGCCCCCTGCGCTCTCGGGTCCCACCACATTGCGGGATTTAGCGGCACTAAAGTTACGCCACTGGTGAGAAATTAATCTGCAGGGATTTCAACAATACTTTAGGGCCTATGCACTTAGTGTCGCAAACAATTATTATTAATAACAAAATTGGCGCGTGTCAAACTCAATTTCAATTGCCCCAGATGCATCAAAAAAAAAATTTTTTAATCTGCCTTGGCACACAGATGGACTGTTAATTATATGTACTGAAAAATAATGTGTATGAGAGACAATAAAAAGAAACGGTGTCAAAATAGTCTGTGAAGTTCAAATTGAGGTAAACTCCAAAAAGACTCCAAAAAGGTAGTGTTAGCGCAGAATTAAATTGCAATGTATCAACTCAGAAATTTACGGGACGCAGCACGGATGTTTAATTAAATAGGTGAACAAAATGTATTCTTTTCACGGTATGGTTATCACAAATAATATTCCGCAAATCATTTATTTTTACAGATTATAAATGAAAAAAGACACAATTGTGTTTTATTTCAATTCTATCAATCAGGTATCAAACTTGAGGATTGCATTAAAAATTATCTCAAACAACAAAGTGTGCGCACCTAAGACGGACATTCTTTAAACGTTTTTATTACTTTTTAGCACCCACCTTTTTGACCACACAAATATGAAAAATTATGCTAATACATGAACCCTTTTTGGTTGAAGGGATTGTCACTTAGACAAAGAGGTTTGGTCCCATGAGGTCAGCAGTTTAATTCCAGATTAAATTGGCCCATCATAAATACAAACTGACAGCTGGTATTATCCCTTTGCTCACAGAGGGGAATGGGGGTTAATGGCATATGCAGGAGGCGTTAATGTCAGAGCATCTATTGCTGTTTATATCAGAAAAAGAAAATAATAAAAAGTTTTAAAAATGGTTGAGCTTTGTAAGAAAAGGTTCTTGGATCACAAAATACAGCTAGGTCCGGAAATAATTGGACACTGACACAATTTTCATAATTTGGGCTCTGTACGCCACCACAATGGATTTGAAATGAAACAACCGAGATGCAATAAAAGTGCAGACTTTCAGCTTTAATTCAAGGGGTTGAACAAAAATATTGTATGAAACGTTTAGGAATTGCAACCATTTTCATACACAGTCCCCTTATTTCAGGGGCTCAAATGTAAATTGGACAAATGAACACAATCATAAATAAAATGTTCATTTTTAATACTTTGTCGAGAATCCTTTGCAGGCAATGACTGCTTAAAGTCTGGAACGCATGGACATCACCAAACGCTGGGTTTCCTCCTTTGTGATGCTTTGCCAGGCCTTTACTGCAGCTGTCTTCAGTTGTTGTTTGTTCGTGGGTCTTACTGCCTTAAATTTTGTCTTCAGCAAGTGAAATGCATGCTCAATCGGGTTGAGATCAGGTAATTGACTCGGCCATTGCAGAATACAGGCATACCCCGCATTAACGTACGCAATGGGACCGGAGCATGTATGTCAAGCGAAAATGTACTTAAAGTGAAGTACTACCTTTTTCCTACTTATCGATGCATGAACTGTACTGCAATCATCATATACGTGCATAACTGATGTAATAAACGCATGTGTAAAAGGCTCTATAGTCGACCCGCTTGCGCACAGCTTCGGTACAGGTAGGGAGCCGGTATTGCTGTTCAGGACGTGCTGACAGGCGCATGCGCGAACTGCCGTTTTCCTATTGAGCGATATGTACTTACTCGCGAGTGTACTTAAAGTGAGTGTCCTTAAACCGGGGTATGCCTGTATGCCACTTCTTTGCCTTAAAAAACTCCTGGGTTGCTTACGCAGTATGTTTTGGGTCATTGTCCATCTGTAAAGTGAAGCACCGTCCAATCAACTACGCTGAATTTGGCTGAATCTGAGCAGACAATATATCCCTATACACTTCAGAATTCATCCGGCTGCTTCTGTCGTCTGTCACATCATCAATAAACACTAGTGACCAAGTGCCATTGTAAGCCATGCATGCCCATGCCATCACACTGCCTCCACCGTGTTTTACAGATGATGTGGTATGCTTCAGATCATGAGCCGTTCCAAGCCTTCTCCATACTTTTTTCTTCCCATCATTCTGGTACGGGTTGATCTTAGTTTCATGTGTCCAAAGAATGCTGTTCCAGAACTGGGCTGGCTTTTTTAGATATTGTTTGGCAAAGTCTAATCTGGCCTTTTTATTCTTGAGGCTTATGAATGTTTGCACCTTGTGGTGAACCCTCTGTATTTGCTCTCGTGAAGTCTTCTCTTTATGGTAGACTTGGATAATGATATGCCTACCTCCTGGAGAGCATTCTTCACTTGGCTGGATGTTGTGAAGGGGTTTTTCTTTACCATGGAAAGGATCCTACGATCATCCACCACTGTTGTCTTCAGTGGACGTCCAGGCCTTTTTGTGTTGCAGAGCTCACCAGTGCATTCTTTTTTTCTCAGAATGTACCAAACTGTTGATTTGGCCACTTCTAATGTTCCTGCTATCTCCCTGATGGATTTTCTTCTTTTTTTTTGCAACCTAAGGATACCCTGTTTCACTTGCATTGAGAGCTCCTTTGACCGCATGTTGTGGGTTCACAGCAATAGCTTCCAAATGTGAATACCACACCTGGAATCAACTCCAGACCTTTTACCTGCTTAATTGATGATGAAATAACGAAGGAATAGTCCACACCTGTCCATGAAACAGCTTTTGAGTCAATTGTACAATTACTTTTGGTCCCTTGAAAAAGAGGGGGCTACATATTAAAGAGATGTAATTCCTAAACCCTTCCTCCAATTTGGATGTGAACACCCTCAAATTAAAGCTGATAGACTGCACTTTAAGCTCATATTCATTATTTAACTAACTTAAAATTATTTTGGTACACAGCAGAAATAACAAAACTTGTATCAGTGTCCAATTATTTCCGGACCTAACTGTATACCACTTTTTGCTTTTCACAAATCATTCTCCTTTAAATTATCCAACAAAAATAGAACAGAAGGCGGTGCACTGCTACCATCAGGGTTAAAAAGCTGAAAAAGAAAAATTAGAGATATCACCCTGGCTACATGTGTTATGTAGCCAGGGTGATATCTCTAATTTTTCTTTTTCAGCTTTGGAACATGTCGAGATCCACCCTAGGGGTGGTGATAGATTAAACAAACTTAATACAAGAGAAATGTATTGGATTCATGTTTTACGTACATTACATCCCATGGGGATCAATACTGAGTGGGATTTAAAACACTTTTTAGTTTGATTATGAGTTTTTAGTAGTTTATCAGTTTTTATTATCATGATTATTTATTTATTTTAGGATGGTTACATTTACCTTATAATTCAATAGTAGGTTGTATTAATTATATCTATTTTTCATTAGTCACTTTGGGTGGTTCATGTTAGTAGGTTTAGGATATATGTCACATATGGTTTTGTTTAATATATAAATATATGTATTAGTAATTATGATATTATAGTTGCTACACGTTATATAGCTTTAAATTGATGATAAACATGAATCCATTAACATTTGACAACAGGTCCTCTCATTTATGTATATTGTACATATATTGTTGGTATATGATTTAGATACATTTTATACCATGTTTGTTAATAATATATTGAAATATTAAAAGTTCTAACTGCATTTTATTAGAGCTTTACAAGGCTCTTTATATATATATAAATGTATGTTGCTGGGATGTGCTACTCAGTTACTGGTACTTGTGAAGTATTAGGTTTTAAATGTATTTTGTGTCTCTCAGTGTCTTGTTAACAAAATTGCACGTTCATGAGGATGATATATATGTGAACTCCATTGGTTAGTAAGGGCTAGGTGTTCCTTATACATTAATTAATGGTTTATGCAATCATCTGTCACCAATTAAGTTGGACCAATGGGCTGTTTGGGTTCACTATATATTCATCCTCATGTATGGTACTAGATACTCTTTGACAAAGTCCCAGGCAGGGACGAAACGCGTCAGAGTTAGCTCTATAGCACTTTTTTAGTGTATATGCACTCAAATAAAACAACCTTTTATTCATTCATTTTGCGTGGAGATATCGTTTCCTTTTAACCCTGATGGTAGCAGTGCACCGCCTTCTGTTCTATTTTTGTTGGATTTCCCCGGCTTGGAGCACGCTATACGTCACTTCCGGTCCAGAGATCCTGACGTCATCGCTGGATGGTGGACGCCGAATGCCGAGCGCGGACCAGTGACCCGTCGTGTCAAGAAAGTGAGTGCCTTTGCTCCTCCATCTATCCCCCGTGTATACCTCCGCTGTGAGGTCATCTTGCTCAGATATAGCACCGGGATCAGTGAGGCAGTGGCGGAGGGTGGCGGCGAACTTAGCTGTTTAGGTTGCTTCTCAGGGGACGCGGCGGTTTTGCTGCCACACGACCTCCCTACCACACTCCAGCCCCTACCCGTGTGACGCTATGGGACTTGAGCAAGTGGGGTGATCATTAACCCATTAATTACACTTATATCACAATGGGACTCTGAACGGAAGTGTACTTTATATATGTTCATGCAGTTCATTCATACTGGACGATTAGTATTGATAGCACACAATTGGTAGCATCAGTATTTCCTTGGATCAATTCTAGGTTTTTCTTATCCTTTAAATTATCCTCAAAGCAATCGCTCTATGTAATTTTTTTTACATTTATGCTGGCAAGCGAATCAGCAAATGTGATCTGTGTGTTCATACTCAGAGGCCATTTGGAAGTGGGAAAATAATGTACATTTCTCCAGAACAGAGGGTGTGTCCAGACGTTGAATCTCAAATATCAAAAAGCTGCTTTCCTGTCTAATTTGTTTTCACATTTTGATAAAGATGACAACCTTGTACCTCAGTGTGGCATTCCTTGTTGAGGGTTATTTTTTGGGTCATTGTTATCACCAAAATAGCTGAAGTAGCCTTCTCATTTATAACCTAGATTCTGAGAAAAAGATGGGTATTTATTTACCACCCCCAATGGCAACCGGATCAGTTTTGTGCAGCTCGTCCTCGTCCTATTCTTGACAGAAAACTAATTGGAAAGTCGACCCATGCATTCAATAGCAAAGTACGTGCTTCCATTAGGCCTGCAACTCTGCTGCCAGTCCGCTGGGGCCAGCAGGGGCCCTGCAGACTGCATGTCTCCTACATTGCGGATAGGCCCTTAGGAAACTATGCAGGAAGCCGTACTGCAGCTCAGGCTGAGGTTGGCCGAGTCAGGTCTGTAGTCCACCATCCCAGAGAGCCACTGCGTAGAGTGGAAGAAAGCAGACCTGGTCAGATATTAGACTTTAATGATGGATTAGATTAATTCAGGTTACCCATTTCTCCAGTAGGTTCTAGCTCCTCGCTGGATGGACCTGGGCCTACGGGCAGAGAACTGCCCGGTGGGCTTCATGCATTGCAATGGAGCACAGAGGTCCGCAAGGAGCAACGGTAAGGATTTGGTGATGCGACAGGTACATTATAAAAAAACTAGATTGGTATTTTTTTTTGCTCAGCTCAGTAGTCCGCAAGAAGGGGCAATAGCCACAGCGGCTAGGCAAGCCCACGTGGATGAATCTGCTGCGTAGGAGGCAGGTTTTATGGAGGAGAATATTGCGCTCACACAGCTACACACACCACAAGTTGAGATCACACCTTTAGTAAATGCGGTACGAATCCCAAGCACAAGCTATAAGGAGGCATATCTCACAGCGTATAATCTATTAGGCATGCATTTGCCGTGGACTGTAAAGAAAAAAATTTGGAAAGGGGAGTGGGTGCCTATATTAACACTCCTCCCGGACAATGTTGAGCAACTCGACAAGGGTGCAAGGCGGTTAGCCGACCCCTCTAGGTGGTCAACGCAAAAAACATTTGACAATTGGCTGCAGGGTTTTGCAATTTTTGTTAGGCTTAAAGGAGAAAAAGATCAGAGCAAATATTCCTCGCTGTTTAAATACTTAGACACCCTCTGAGTGGCATCCCTGGTATATGGGAGCTCTTTATGGTGAGCCTTTGATGAGGCTTATAAACACAAGATAGCAGTTAAAGCGCAGGTGAATTGGGGACACAGAGATATGACATTCTGTCTCTCTTTAATGACCCCCCCATCCACGACCTCCGTTAACGACGGTATCCCTGAAAATGTGACAAAAGTCTGATACTTCTTTGGTGATGCTATTGCAGTAGTCAGGCGCTGCGGTGCCGGGGCCCTTCCAGCTAAAGCCAAAATAGATGCTGCGTTTAGGCTTCTTCCAGTTCATCTCAAGTCTATCCACCTATTGGGTTGCTGCTTCAACGGGAAATGGTATATTGATCGCTGCTTGCTGATGGGTTGCTCAATCTGCTGCTTGTACTTTGAATGTTTTAGTTACTTTTTAAACTGGGTAGTAAAATATGAATTAGGTATGGACACAAAATTGAGCAGCATATCAGGGTACCACTGGTGGAGGACATGACGGATGGGCCCCTTACAGTTATCTCTTTCCTAGGAATTCAAATTATTCAGTAGAAATGTAAATGTGTTACCGGCTTCCTATAGTGAAGCTGGACGTGCTGAGTGCCTAATAACAGGGTTGTTGTGCAAAAACTGATGCTCCAGTCGCTGGTGGGCCACCTGGCGTTTGCGCTGCAGATTTGTCCTATGGGGAAGGTTTTGTCTAGACAACTTGGTAGACCAAACCCTTTTGTGGGCATGCGAAAGGACCTTAAGGAAGACTTAAGAATATGGGAGCAGTTCTTGTCACGGTATAACAGCCGTTATATGTGGCTGCCGAATCCAGTGTATGACCTACAGCTTTTCACGGACGCTTCAGGCAGTATATTGTGTAGTAGGTGTTCCATATCAGATGGTGTTCACTTTAATTTTACCATGAGAGATCTATTTATTAAAGTGCCCGAATATACTTTTTGTGCGGTATGGCATGATTTTGCAGAACCAAATCTCGCCCTCTCGAATTTCTAAGACGTGACAATCTTACCAGCTGCCAATTGACTGCTTCTCGTTCCAGTTACAACTTGTCCTGGAACAGGATTGTGTTTTTTCAGGCTGCCAGCACTCCTCAGCATAGCTGTTGCAACAATGTTGCGATCCCTTGTGGGTTTCTTGGCTTCAGCCAGTTGCCTTGGCAACCCCCCTGCCTTTTACCAGAATGGACTGCTCCCCCTCCCCTTGCCAGGTGGTATTGTGCCAGTTAATTTCCCATCAGACCAGCATGTCTTTTAGTACCAGCAGCCATCTAGAGCAGTCATCTCTCCTATCCTGGTAAAGTTACTGATTTTTTACCTATCCCTATATCTTGCAGTTAGCCCACTTCTCTCGTAGCTCCCCCTCCCCTCCATTGCTCTCATGTCCCAGTGTTCCCTCAGTACATTCTCCCTCTTTTTTATTTGTATGTTTGTTGCCCCAAATAAACACGTCAGCAAATATGAAGGTTCCCTTGCTTGATATAAGGGATTCAGTTAACCTGCCTGTCCCAACGCATCTTTCAGGGTGTGCTTGGGCCAGAAGAGTAAAAATCAACTCTACAGGAGACAATCTGAGACAGCTATACAAAGCAAGTTGCTCTACATACAGTAGCTATACAGAGCCTGTAGCTTTAAAAACTGTTTCACAGACACAGAAGCTGCAGCACTGCTTAAAACATCCGTGCATTAAAACACAGCACTGTCACTCTCCTATCCTGGGCATGCAGGCCCAAACAGCTACACAGTGAGGTACAGACATCAGACCTACCCCTACACTACATCCCAACGGCTACGGCTACCAATGGCCACGCCACCGGACATCCGTAAGGACAGGGGTCAGAGCCACGGACACCTGTAAGTACAGCTATCGCTACGCTGACCACTGCAGGACACCGACCAGCACCATCTGAGACAGTCGTCCATCGCTAACGCAGGTAACAGACCGCTCGCCACACGCACTGGCTAAAGGGTTACATACACCTGCAGCATGAAAGAACTCAGACACTCACCAGACACCACGCATGAGTGACAACTCAGATGCTAAGACTGCTACACAACAGATTCAGGAAGGCGCAAAGTCTAAGCAGACAGTTACACTTACACAAAAGGCCAGCGAAAAATATGAAGCTGACATTGATGCGCACAGCGACAAGTTAGAGAAGGCCTGGAAAAAAATTGGACTTAAAATACAGTACGTAATGTTGCTAGCATTGGCAATTATCAAAAGCAGCTTGAGCAGGCAATAACTCAATTAAGGTCTGATCACTCGTGCTACCGAGAGCTGTCAAGAGACATACATCATACTTGACCAGGACTACTACTGGTGAAATTCTGCAAGAACGAGATTTACAGAATAATATCGATCTTACACGTGACAGCCACGTGCAGACCGCTATCACGGAAGCTTAGAGTAGGAGAAAGGACCTTGCGTTGGAGACTACATCACAGCGCTCCAGCGCATCGAGCCATTCATCAAGGTCAGAAAAATCAGTGCAATAAGGCGTGAGCTATCGCAGAGGCTGCTTGCGCATGTGCCGCATATGCTCAGAAAGAGGTAGCCATTAGACTAGAAAGGGTCCGCATAGAAGAGGAGGAGCAGAGGGACGGTATCACTGCTGCCATAACCACTGCCACCGCTGCTGAAGCCAACACTGTCGCTGCTATTGCCGCAGCAGTCGCTGTGCGTAAGAAGACCAAGTTGGACGTGAACCTAGAGGCCCTAAATAAAGAGAGGGAATCCGCCGCCGTAGCCCAAGCCGAGTCTTAGAAGCAGCCGCACGACAGGATGGCGGGGAGCAATCGTACAGTTGTATAGCCTCAGAGGATCCAGCCCAACGCATTAAAGCCTATGTAAGGAGCCTCCCCAGTGTAAACACCAGCACAACATCTCTACATAATGAGGAAGATATCACAGAAGCCAAAGCCTTGCAAAGCCCACGTGGAGAAGATGCTGTTTCTTCAAAGGAATACACTACCCGGGATAGCTGCATCCACAAAAGTGATCCTCACACTCCCTGCATGCACAGGGATGCACTACAGCAGGCTCGCAATCCACGTACGCCCACATGGAGAAACTCAGCTCCCCACACTAACCAGCAGTCATCGCACATCCACACCAAGGAAAATGTGACTGCAAGGTCCCTCCCAGCAACCACCATTGCGCCAAACACACACTCCGCACATAGGTCAAAGATGCACGATCGACTCCACTCGACCTCACAATCAATTCAACTCTGAAAACGTAGATGGCGGACAGGGCACAATACCAGAACGCGACTGCCCACACCCCCCGCAAGACCAACATGCTGATGCATCCGGCCTAACAAACATGGGCAAGTTCATGATCTGGCGTTATATGGGGCAAACAGGACTTACCAACTTCGACGACCGTCCTGAGAATTACAGAATATGGAATTCCACATTCAAGGACGCAATCAAGAATCTGGGCTTCTCTGTGATGGAAGAACTCAGCCTGCTAACCAAATGTTTGGGGAAAGAATCTGCAGAGCATGTGAAGAAGCTCAGGACAGCAAACGTAAACCGCCCCCAAGTAGGTCTTGACTTAGTATGGGAAAGGCTAGAGCAGTGCAATGGTAGCCCCGAGGCAGTCGAAGATGCACTCTTCAAGAGAGTCGACAACTTCCCCAGAATCATGATCCAAGACTATTCGAAGTTAGGAGAGCTCGGAGATCTGAGGAGAAACGCGTAGTGTATCCAGTGCCCAGCCGAAACCAAGGGGGAGGTTCCATACAGCGTCACCTGCCTGTCCTGAGCTGTCTCTAGAGTTTCCATCCGGGGAACGAACCCAGAAGTGCGGGAGACGAAAGATGCGACTGCCCCAGTGTACCGAGTATATTGAGCAGAGAGACCGCTCTGCAACCTCCGCTGTCGGCGTTGATCAAACTGCGCATATTATTTAAAAACCATGTGAGTGTGATTTTATCTTTTCTGCTGCAGATAAAGTGTTTTGCCGTCTACACTATGTCCGTTTTTCTTCTTTCTTACACCTTTTATATGCTGTGAGGATTCTACCATATGATGTTCCTATATGTGAAAATCCCATAGAAATTGCAGCACAAAGAAACCTTTACATACACCTTAACACAGAGAAATCTGTGAGTATACATTTTATTGGGTGAATGAGAATTGGGTTCAAGATCAAAGATAAAGACATATTACACCATTTGGATATGTTTTTCTATTACATGTTTTTGCGCTCCCTGATCTCTTTGGACATCTGAGAGTTAAAAGAGGTTATTAAAAGTCTGAAACCCTCAAAAGCTCCAGAGCTGGATGGATTTTCAAATCTATATTATAAAAACTATTGGGGAATTTTAGCACCATATCTTTTAGATATGTTCAATAGTTTTTTATCGGTTCCCAGATTCTCTCACAAATGTCAAAAGCAAATTTAGCAGTAATACCTAAGGAAGGAAAAGATCCAGTGAGTTGCGCAAGTTACAGGCCAATTTCACTTCTTAATACAGATTTAAAAATATATAGTAATATTTTGGTGAATAGATTAAACCCAATCCTGCCCTGACTAATTCAAAACGATCAGGTAGGTTTTATAAGCAAGCGTCAAGCCCCGGACAATACATGTAAAATTATCAATATAATTGACCATGTACAGTTCTCTAAACCGAAAGCGATGTTATTAAGTTTAGACGCCGAAAATGCATGTGACAGAATTAAATGGGATTTTCTGGATAGAACTATGCAGGAGTTTGTTTTTTCCGGTCCATTTTTAAAGGGGGTCCAAGCCCTATATGACGCCCCTACAGCTTTTTTAAAACTGCCAGGGGGAAAGTTAAACCAAATTAAACTTTGTAATGGTACCAGAAAGGTTGCCCATTATCTCCCCTGCTTTTTGCGTTAACAATTGAGCCGCTTGCAATTAAAATTAGGAAAAACCCTAATAGGTGTCAAGATCGGCCAGGAAAATGTCAAATTATCTTTGTTTGCCGACGATATTATTTTGACAGTTTCTAATCCTCTGACTTCCTTTCCCAATTTACAAGAAGTGATTTCAAGGTTTGTTTTGTTTTCAGGCTATAAAATTAATTTGGTCAAGTCAGAGGCTCTAAATTTAATTATCAGATATTGAGTTAAAAATAAATTTCAATTATCACTTGAGTAATATAAGATTGAAATATTTAGGGATCTTTCTCACAAAAAACTATCAATCTCTTTATGAATATAATTACCTAGAGCTTTTCTCCTGGATGGGCCGTATTATTTCAGTCAAGATGAATGTCCTCCCGAAACTACTTTACTGTTTTCAGACATTACCGGTCGCTATTCCGATTAAAATATTTAAGGGATTTACAGAATCAAATTATGCAGTTTATATGGGGTAACAAAAGACCAAGAGTGCCAAGATCAGTTATGCTCGCACCCAAAGAAAGAGGGGTTTTGCGGTTCCTGATATTAGGAAATATTATTACGCCTCCCATTTGAAACAGATATTTTTTTAGCATTCTCAGGAAAACAAATACCGGTGGGTTGATTTAGAAAATATATTTAATAGCTCCGCGGCACTCCCGGCCCTTCTGTGGAATAATAAGCCAACAATATGTTCTAGAATAGATTTTTTTCGATTCAGCAGTAATAAAATGTTGTCTTAAAATGTAGCATAGGGTCAAAATCTATTATCAACTATTTTCAGCTCCCTTGAGATGTACCCCTATTTTTGACAACCCTGACTTTGGTCCGGGTTGGTTTACTGGTACTTTTGATTTACAATATGGAAGGCTGAAAATGTTAGAGATGTAGGGGATATGCTTTTGAATGGTAAATTGTTACATTTCAGCGATTTCTGCTAGAAATACTCCTTCATGGGTGCGGAGGTGTTTACAAGTTTCCCATTATCTTAGGCAGCTGTCCCCGGGTGGGTCTTTCCCAGAGTGTTCTGTATTCGAAGAACTATGTACAAAAATAAACTATCAGTGGGGTCTAATCTCGACATTGTACAAAGTTCTTATTTCTCTGGAATTTAAGGCTCCTTGCACACATCGTTATATGATCAATGGGCCCATGATTTTCAGGTGGATATTTCTTGGGAAGATTGGCAAGAAATTTGGGTCAATGCACGACTACATCACTATGCACAATATCTATAGAGAATATTTATAAACTTATATTCAGATGGTATCCGACACCTCAGAGGCTGAGGCAGATTTACCCAGAGACCACAAATCTTTGCTGGAGGGGTTGCGGTGGTGTTGGGGACATGGCCCATATCTGGTGGTTCTGCCCTAAAATACAGAGATTTTAGGGAAAAGTGCAGAATTTGTTGCGAGAAACTATTGGGATAAGAATCCCCCTAGACCCGCTTATAATGGTCCTGAGTAAGCTGCTAGATAATTTAAACGAAAATATATATAAATTACTGTTACACATTTTGATCGCCGCGAGACCTGCAATCGCAAGTGCCTGGAAAAAGTCCCAACCTCCCCCCCCCCCCAGGAGAGAGATTATCTCGACAGTAAAAGTGGTGCAATCTATGGAAAGGCTTACATCTTATCTGAGACATAACTCAAGAAAATTTCATAAGGTTTGGGAGCCCTGGTACTCTAGGGGAACATGTGAATTTTTGAGTTACTGTGGACCGAGGGCTGTAGTTTCTCTCAGAGTTGGTTACTCTGTGTATTGTTTAGAGTTGTGGTTGTCTGGCGTCATTATATTGTTGTTATGTTTTATTTGTGGTACCAATCCTCCACCTTCTCAATATTTCTGTATCCCTTTCCCTATGTGTTTGTAAAAATGTAAATAAAAAATGATTACCCCAAAGGCATCCTGCTCTAAACCTCATCGATCATTTGCCACCAACCCTTTATGAGTAAGACTCAGTCAACAGAGGTGCAAGCCAAGACCCACAATATTATAAAAGGATAACAAAAAGGGTCTGCCTAGGGTTTCATTAACATTGTGTCACGGGAATATAGGAGTGCTCACCACAAACCGGACTGGACCGCGAGGCCGAGGTGGGGATACAGGAAAACCACCGCCCTACAGCCGCGTGAGCGGGTCCGGTTAGCAGAGTCGTGTAGATAGCCTTGTTCGGGAGAGGAGAGAGTAGAGTGGTAGAGGTACTTGCCAGATCCGGGGTAGGAGAGATCAAGAGTAGTCGGTGTCCAAAGCCAGGGTCGAGGAGAGGAGAAGGTAGAAGTCCGTTGAGCGAGCCGGGGTTCGAGGGTGCCAGAGATCGGGAGTCCAGGTTCAGGCTAGGGTCTGTGACAGAAGACAAAAGCAGACTGCGAAGTAGCTTGTAGCAAGCACAACTAGAGACTGACTATGCTCAGCAATCAGCTCAGGGCTGGAGGCACTAAATACTGACAGGAACCAATAAGAACCTCCAGCGGTGATGTCAGATGTAGGTAGAGCGCTGATAGGCTGAGGCAGGATGCAGAACAGGTGGGAACGGAACAATAACATTGGCGGCAGTAGAGATGAACATAGTAGCGCGCGCGCGCGACGGAAGGGGCGGGTTGAGTTCGCCGGACTGAAAGGCAGGGGCCGTAGGCGCGCGCGCGGCCTTTCCACGGCGGCGCACATGGGCAGCAGGGGCTGCCGGGAGTTCAGGAAGGAGAGGAGGTCCACGTGACCGGGTGCCCCGCGCCCCGGCAGCCGAGGTAAGAACCGCAGCGGGCAGAGGCCTTACACATTGTAATAACAAAAATGTGCACTTAATGTGACAATATAATAACTTCTGGTGAACCTCATAAGTGAACCCTGTAATAAGAGTGTAAAAGAGGGGTCCCCTTCACCACGCTCTCACTCCTAAGCGTTTCGACGGAGGTCTTCTACTGGGAGTGGTCAATTACTGTTACTCATGAGGTTCACCATTGACTGCAATATGGTGATGTATCTTGCAATCTGCTATATACTGTACATGGACTTTAATTGTATTATTGCTTTGCAGTTTTCATGCTTGATTTGGACTGTTACTATTTTGTCATTGATTTTTCCATTGCAGCAATTTTTGTTGCTCTGTTCCACAAAAGGTGTAGAGAGAAAACATCCTTGAGCAGAACGCAAGAGTCGGGATGGTGTACTGTATAGGGAGAAATTAGTAATGATAGGCAGTGCTAGTGTGTCTTTAACCTAAATTCATTGCACAGCATTCTGTTGCTATTGCTACAGAAATGTACTGTATGTTTTGTACTGGTCTGTGTAATTAAGCCCACTTCTTATTCCCATACACTCTTGCAATGCTAGGAAACTTCAGATAACAAACAAAGTCTTTATAAATTATGACATTTATTAGAGTAAAATAGAGAAACATGTATTACATTTTACACCGATGTACAGTGTATTTAAAAATGTATTACTTTATATAGTACAATAACAGAAATAACAATAGTTGGGAAAAATAATACAATCGTCTTCCACCAACATGCCCTGGCTGTCTCTTGTACAGTTTAACCTGTGGGATAATAGAGAAGCGATAGATGCTGTTACGTACGGCACCTGCATACGGGACAAGAGTTATTACACAGCTCGCAAACTGCCCCACTTTTCACCTTTGTAACGGTCCTCCAAATAGACAATATCTTCCCTAACTCCATCCCCATATATCATCTGTCACGAAACAGCACACAAGTGGGCAAGTGACTTAGATATGCAACCAGGGTTAATACACACGGCTACTCTAGCCAACTCACTTTTCTCCTCTGTAAGGTACTTTCAATGAGTTAATATTAACCCCTTACTCAATTGCAATCATATCTACTGTATACGCTTCCACCACGCAAGAATTATGCAAATAAAATATGTAATTAATATATATCTACCAGGGTCCCAGGTCCCTGTTTATTATAGAAAAAACTATGCACTTAACACACAAAAATCTGTTGTAGCAAAATGTGTTTGAAAATGTAAATACTCTCTTCAGAGCGTGCATTCAGGGCCCCAAAGCATCACTTATTACTGTAAATATTTTAATATATATAAAAATACAGTGCTTAGATTACAGAAAAAGAATTACAAGAAGATACAATTACAGTAAATGCAGGACAGTTTCTTAAAATAACAGGATAAAACAGAAATCCCTATACTGCTGCGGCACAGTTTATTCGAGCATTTGCCCGTTCTGTGCCGCAGCAGTAGCCTGGCGCGCGCCCGAGAGTGACGGGCGCGCGCCGAAGCAGCGGAAGAGCGCCCTCCGATCGGGGCGCTCTCCCTACCGCTGCCGGGTCCGCCGGGTCCCCCGGAACCCCCTGCCGCTGTCCCGCGATCGCGGGACACCAGGGCTCCCTCGGGGAGCCCCTGGACGCGCGTGCAGGGGGCGCACGCTCCCGAAGACGCGTGACCGCGCGGAGGGGCGGCCACTAGCAAGCCGGGAAATCTCCCGGCTTGCGGATCTGGCCGCAGTGTAATAAACTGTGTCGCCAGTGTACATTACGTTACCATATGTCATGTTTTTCTCACAGAGAGGTCACTGCCGTAGCAATATGATAAGCCATGCATTTGGTCCAAAACACACTTCTGTTGAAATCTGCTTTTCATAATACCTTGCCAAGTCTTATTTACTATTTTTCGCCATTGAAACAACATAAGCCCACCCATGTCGTAAACGAGCTGTGAGATTGACGGTTTTATGACGAGAAAATAAAACTTTTACCAAACAACGTTTAAGTTTTTCCTCCATGCATAAACGCACTCATAACTTCCCTTCTCTAGTACCTAGACACATGTGAGTCACATCAATACATTCAGACGGTCATGACGGACGCAATTAGACTAAGTATGACCGTCTTGTTCCTAAATTTCATCGAGAAATGGATATCTGTCACTTATTACCTGCTAGACCTCACGTGTCTGGCCTCATTAAATGAGACTCTATTTATACATATGTAACTCTTAGTATATACAGTAGATGACATCCCATGATATTCTCATTTTTAGTAAAGTCCTCCAACGAAAGCATTCACTGTGTGTCACCTCTCTTTGGAAGGCACTACTAATTATTCACCAACGTTTAGTTTTTTTTGAGGCTGGCAGAGTAGTCTCTGGTTATTGTTTACGACCTTGTAAACAACACGTGTCACTTTTAGTGGGCCATTCATGACAGGCCCCCAAATTAAGTACTCTTTGAAGACCAGCCTAGACCAAGGAAAAGTCTTGACCAGTTACAAACCGAATATATTGTATTTTGAAACCCAAACTGTAGCTACATTAACCCCTGAAGCACCAGATTGATTAAAATACATAATACCTCATGATAATTATCATGGCAGGTGCATTCATTAAACACTGTGCTGCTGTATCGAAACAGCGCTGTGCATGCGCACTCTATGTATATTGCATGGAACGCAAACAGTACGAATTGGAAATTCTCCCTTGAATGATTTATTGCACTTAGTGTTAAAACTTTTAATTTATTTGAAGATACTGACAGAAGACAAGGCCCACAAGAGCTGGAGAATTGTTATAAGTTGTGAAAGCACTGACTAGACTAGTGCAATATATGGGATTTCCTATGTTTTTTTCCATTTGACCAAAATACTACATTAATATTATTATTTATTAGAGAACAAAGAAGGAATATACCGTGCACCAAATAGTGTCTCCTTAGTGATTATTAATTAATTATGTCCAATAGAAGCTTGGGGGGAAGGAGGGGAGTCAGTGAGGCTGCCGGATTGCGGGGCTGCTTGTGGGCATCGGTGCCGGGCTAGTCAGTGAGGCTGCCGCATTGCGGGGCTGCTTGTGGGCATCGGTGCCGGGCTGCAGGGGAAGTCACTGATGCTGCCGGAGTGCCGGGCTGCTGATCGGTGCCGGGCTGGGGGGGCGGTCACTGATGCTGTCGGAGTGCGGGGCTGCTGATCGGTGCCGGGCTGGGGGAGGGGGGGCTCAGTAAGGCAGCTGGGAAAAGTGCAAATGGCATGCCGGGGAAATCCGACATTGGACCGCAAGTACTAAAATATTTTGTCGGATATATTCCGACATTCGACCAGAAAGGGTTAACCCTGTGCAAGGTGGAGTGAGGCTGTATTGGGTCCCCCGTGAAGGGCTATCAGCGTACCTATCAACACCAGCCCGAAGGGTATGTGTAAAATGCAGAATCCACTGGCATGATGAACAGCATAGTGTGGATAGTATAATCCAGATTACTCACGGCCCTCCACGATCCTCAGTTCGAACAGAGGTTGAGTATGTAGGTAACGCTGGACGTGGTGACCAAGAACAATGTTTATTGATTAAAATTCAAAAACATGTGGTGCTTGGTCACCACGTCCAGTGTTACGTTTTTTGGCTGTGCACCGGCTTTTTCCTGTTTGGATCGTTCCCCCTGCTAAATCCCTGTGTTAATCTGAACGACTTTTAGTGGACAAGCGATGTTAGGGTAGGTTGTATCTTTAGCATTATCATTAGCTCAAAACGGCCGGGAAAATGTAGTCATACTTTATTTCTATTGATGGGTTAACATTAGGTAATTCTATGTAGTGAATAGGCATTATGATTAAGCTAATGTTATTTTAGGTTACACAGAGTTTAGTACATCTGTGCTAAAGTATCTTTCCGCACTGAAACGGGTCTTGTGGAAGAGCACCAGTTGGTATTATATGCCCCTAAATGACTGACCCATGATAGTTGCTGTATGTTTGTGGACGATTATTCACAAAATATTCTAGAAAAATAACCCAAGTGCTGGGTGGGTCTTGATCGCTCTGTAACTGATGACGGAACATAAGAGGAGTCCTACTCTTCTGTACCTCTTCCTCTTATTAAATATGTTATAGTGGGTAGAAAAGTGACAAAACCCCTCCATCGTACAATGCACGGTAAATACAAATATAATTTTGTCATTGACATTCATAGGTCTCAGACAGGTCTGTAACCTTGCTTTTCCCCATGATCTCTTAGCATATAATGCTTCCACTGCAGCCATGAATTCTGGGTAATGACATGCAAATGAGGACACAGTGTCACCTTTTGCTTCTAATCCATTTTGACATGGACCCCTACAAGCATATGCCTGCTGTGCAATTATTGAACCCAGGATGTGCTGAAAAGCCGTGTAATACCATGTTCTAAACAAAAACACGCGTCTGTTCTTTCAAATGAAAGATGCGGAAAAAAACCAAGTCGATCTACTTGAAGTATTGTCAGGGGTGAAGGCTTTGTTTGGGTTTTAGGATAATTCTCCTTGTGCCAAAAGGATAATATCTAAAATGTTGTTAGTACAGCAGCGGCAGCTCTTATTCGAGCAAATGCCGCTGGCTGAATGAGGCTGGGAAGCGGGTAGCCGCGGCGCGTGGCGGCGCACTGTGACGTCACGGTCACAAGCGCGCCCGGCTTCCCCGTCTTCCCCGGCTTCCCCAGGCTTCCCCGACACCCCTGGAGTTCAAATCTAGGTAAGCGGGGGTGCGGGGAAGCAGAGGGGCAGAGTAGAAGCCGGGTTCGGGGTGTCTTTGGGGGGGTAATTGCGCGCGATGTGGAGGGGGGGTGCGTGGGGGAAACGCGGCGGCGCGCGTTTCTGACTGGCGGCAGCTGGGGTAGATCCCGGCATGCCGCCGGCATTTACTCGAATAAAAGATGTCGCTACTGTATATAAAAAAGGCATTTGTTCAAGCCAAAAATCTTGCCAAAAATAATAACTTTGAAATCTAAAGGAAATGTATTGTGTCCCAGAGGGATCATATTAAGGAAGTTTATACCAAGACTTCAAGATGTGTTGCCATGTCCAGGTGTGGTGAATAAGATTAGCATCTTCAATTAGACAACGTGGTAAGAGTTCTTTTGCAATGTTACTTCTTTGAAGAGGAGAAATATAATCTGTGTGTTCATGAAATATGATATACAGTACTATACTTCAAAGCGGTAGGCTTAGGAACTTCAATGTGCCTTAACACACAGGATCAACTTCAAGCTATACAGTTTACAACAGGGTGACATTTCCCAAAATATGTATCTGTTTTAAAAGCTTTCAAAAGCATTCGTATCCTAGTTAAAACATATTAAAACATAATTTTTCTTCTTTATAAGGCTGTACCTTTAAGGCCCTAGATGGGTTATCCTGTGGCATTTTAATGTTTAATAGTTGATATCTTTACTTTTAATAGGGTTTTGTGTATAGACCAACGGCGGATTTAGGCACATAGCTGTGGCGGCCGCCTCCTTGCTGCCACCCTCCTTCTCCTTACAAATGACGTCACGGACGTCACCAATGTGACATCAACGGTGTCGCGTTGCCATGGTAATGCGACGTCGCATTGCCATGGCAACAAGACGCAGCGTGACGTCACGTTGGTGACGTTCGCCGCGTCATTTGTCGCTGTGATTCGAAAAGAGAAGCAGGGCCGCAGCAATTCGGCCACCACAGCTAAGTGCCTTCCCATTAGGCCCGATTGACCTCAGAGCGCGGCAAATGATATGGGGCAGACATTTTAGCCGCCCGGGCTTAACGGGCCTAAAATCTGCCAGTGGTATAGACGTACAGTTTTGTAACTGCTTCCTAAAATGTAAATATGCCCCTCTGCGTAAGATAGCTGTACCATTGGCCCTATGGTTAAATAAGGCTACCCAACAATGCTTTGAAGTACTGTCAGTTAAAAATAGATGTAAGGATTAACTGATAACAGGGCTGGCAGAAACACTGCAATTCATTTTCAGCATGTTCATAGGAGTTATTGTAGTTTCAGAGATTCATATTGTACTCGATTTACAAAGTAATAGTTAGTGATAAGTTTGCAGTTGGATCATTTATACTCATACTGTACGATTTCTAGGGATTTAAAAAAGTTTTTATGAATAATATTATTTCCTGTGTTTGCGTGCCGATGCATTCGCTGATGAAATTGGGATGGAGTTACCATTTTACCTTACTAAAACTATTTTAGAAAACAAAATGATTTCTTTAAAAAATAAATAAATTATTTATATATATATATATATATATATATACACATACAGTATATATATATATATATATATATATATATAGTGTTCGACAAACCTATACATTTGCACGCCCCGGGCGAGTGGATTTAACATCGTGGCGAGCTCCTATTGGCCCAAGCAGCACACGTGTGGTACAAGGTGGCGAGTAGATTTTTTTGTTCGGCGAGTAGATTTTTTGGCGATTTGTCGACCACTGTATATATATATATATAATATAATGGAGTAATAAATAAGTAAAACAGCATTCTGACACATAGACCCATGTCTACTAAGCTGACAAATAAGTAAAACATCATTACGACACATGGGCTCATATCTACTAAGCGGTTTTATGCCATAAGACGTCATCCAGTGCTAGAAGGTGTCTTATGACATATTACTGCTTAATAATGATGGCCCATAATATTCTCCTTGTTTGGTGGCCATAGAATCTCCTCATGACATGCAGGACACACAGAGACCAAATGTCTCTTATAATGTAGGTTTTACAGTTCAGACAAAAATATATATATTTTTTTTATGGTTAACATTTGCAATAATAAATCATTCTTACCATATTTAAAAAATAATAAGAGATTTGATTTTCAATAAATTGGAGATGTTCATGTATCAATTTTTTTCATACTTAAACTCTTAAACTATGTTCTTTTTGGAAGGGAGTACACCTTAAACTTCCAGGTAGGATGGTAAAAATTAACTTCTGTGTAATGCTTGCCAGTGATAGTACCCATTTGAATCTGACAATCAAAATATACCCTGAGGGCTGCAAAGCTACAATAAGAGCCAAGAAGGAATTCAAGAATATATGCAAATACTGTCAGTCAGGCTTATACAGATGTAGCAAGATTTACTATCCCCAACACCACGGACGAACAAGTAAAAGTCTGCAGCGCTGAGGACAGTGTCTTCCGCGATCACGATGCGGGACGTCCAGGTTTCTGAATGGGACCCCCTGCAGCGTCAATCATTCTGGGACACGACCATTGTGGTCGGGTGACCACGGCAATGAAAACGGTAAGCTTACATCTGTACCAAAAATCATCCTAAAGGAGCAATCAAAGCGGGTGATTTTTTTTTCTGTGTGATTGTTTTTATTATTTTTTAGTATAGGATTGAAACAGTGGGTCTCCGGAGCTGAATCCTGTTCATTTCAGCTCCGGGACCCCCCTGCTTCCCGATATACTTGCCTCCTTAGGGGTTGCCGGTATCTCACTGCTTTTTAAAGCTCCCGCGTCAAGTGGGCAAATAGGAAGCCGCACCGGATGATGTCACGGCTTGCAATTGGCCCGCAGGACACGGAAACTTTGAAAAACGGCCATTACATGATCTCTGCTAGCAGAGTGGGGCGGCTACTGGTACCCCTACTAAGGTAAGTATCTCCAAAACCACGGGGTCCCCGGAGATTAAATTAATGTGGACCCCTGCTTCAATCCTTTAAAAAAAAAATATATATATTATTATTATTATATGTATCTGATCTGAGTATACTTTAATATACAATCATATTCACTTGTGTGCCTCCACTCCTTCACATCTAACACAAAAGTGTATTGTAGTAATGGCAGTGACATCTTTAAGGGGTACAGTACCATTGGAGCCCTTGTTACTAAAATCTGCCACCTATTAGTATGTTTAAATTATGGTTTAAAGTTATAATGCAGACATGTTGAGCTGAGACTTTGAGGGGTTTAATTTCCTCTGGCTGTCTCTTTCTGTCCAATGTAAGGGCTGGGACCCGCTGCGCCCCGGCGGCGCGGGCGGCCACACAAGCGTTCCCCACCAGCAGGGGAATCCTCCCGAGCCGGTCCCAGTCCCCCCTCACTGCACAGCTCACTACACGCTGTGACGCGTCAGCCGCTAGGGGATTCAAGAGAATTGTAATCCCTAGCGTCGACGCATCACGTGGTGTGGCTGTGTGCCAATGAGGAGGGGAGGCTTCAGGAGGAGGGGAGGCTTCGGGAGTATGGGAGGCTTCGGGAGGAGGGGAGGCTTCGTGGAGTGGGGAGGAGTGCGGAGGGAAAGCAGCGTGAGTGCCTGTCTGTGTGTGTGTGTGTATGTGTGTGCCTGAGTGCGTGAGTGCTTGCCTCTGTGTGTGTGTGTGTGTATGTGTATGAGTGCCTGCCTGTGTGTGTGTGTGTGTGCGCATGAGTGTGTGTATGTGTATGAGTGCCTGCCTGTGTATGTGTGCATGAGTGTCAGCGTGTGAGCCCGCAGCATCTCCCGAGCCTGAGGAGGGGGGGGTTAGCGGGTCTCTCCGCTTAAACCACGCCCCCCCCTCCCACTCCAGCCCCGGCTCCCGCTCCCTACAGACCGCATATCGCGGTCTGTGTCTGTCAGCGCCCCACCTGTCTGCAGTGCGGGCACGCTGACTGAGGGAGCGGGGCCTTAGCCTTACTGTGTGTTTGGCAAATGCTTGCACAGCCAGGGCCTGTCTCTTTTCCACTAATCTTTATTGTTTCTCTGACAAGGACAGTGTGGGATAAGCATAAAAAACACTTGATTGGGGGCATGGTTTGGAGCCTAACCAAGATGGCCACATCAAACTAAAGTTCCTTGAGTTGTAAATTGAAATCCACAGCAATCCTCACTAATACCCAGAAAAATGAAAACATACAGAATTGGATAACATATGAAAAGAGGATAATTTAGAACCTAATTGTTTTACATTGGGACATTAATAAGCCAATTAAAACAGAGTAACAGCTCTGGGCCTAGTTGGCAAGGCCATACTCCTCGAGAGCAGAGTGCGGAGGCCCGCTCACATTTTGGGGTTGCCCAGCCCCATATCCCCTGCTAAGAATGCCACGGAGGAGGAGGTGAGAACAAAAAGATAAAGACAAAAACAAAACAAATAGGAGAAAATTAAAGAGTCCAGTCCCCTATAAGACTTTGAGGGATCTACAAAAGAAATGATTCGAATTTATATGGCAGAACAAGAGACCAAGAATAGCAAGGGCAAAACTTATGTTCTCAAAAAAAAGAGGAGGAGTAGCACTCCCAAACATAATAAAATATTATCTTGCGTCACACCTAAAACAAATTGTAATGTGGCATTAGAACTCGGACCAACACAGCTGGGCTGAGATTGAAAGATCCCTGTCCGGAAACATGTTGCTCCAAGCGAGACTATGCCTACAAAAGATCAAACACTTAGCTTTCGACCCCCATGCAATACAATAGATTATAGATTATCAGGAAATAAGAATGACACAAGGCACTTCGGATTTTCTAATGCTGAATTTAATGAGCCAAAAAGACTAATCCTTTTTACACAATAGATTATTCCTGTAAAGGTATGGAGAACAGCTCGGTCCAAATATGGGTTAATACCAAATACCTCAAGGTTGATCCCAATATCGGGAAACCCTAATTTTCAACCCGGATTGGAATACAAATATTTAAAATTTTGGGGACAAAAAGGTATATGTGAGATAGGAGACCTGCTACTAAAGGGAGAGATAATGGAATTTGAAGAAGTAGTAGAAAAATATGCCATACCCGTCCAAGATCTATTCCGATACTGTCAAGTAAAACACTTTATAAATCATATCAGACAAAGATCAAAATTTAAAGAAAGAACAGGGTTTGAGTCCCTATGTAGAAGCAGGAAATATCAAAAGGGCCTTATCTCCTCTATTTGCAAAGAGCTAGTGTTAGATAGCGAACGCAAAAAGTCTAAATACATGGAAGGCTGGCAACAAGATTTACAGTCAGAAATCTCGACAGAGGATTGGGAAGATATACTGTATGGGAAGGGATGGCCAAAACCTCTATCTGCACCAAAACAAAGGAAAATGCGTACAAGGTGCTATTCAGATAGTACTTGACCACCCAAAAGCTAAGGAAGATTTATCCAGGTCACTCAGATTTATGTTAGAGGGGTTGTGGGCAGATGGGGAACATGTTCCATATTTGGTGGACAAGCCCTAAAATAGCTCAAATGTGGTCCAAGGTTAGAGAATTACGTGACGGATATTGGAAACCAGAGTAGCCTTGGACCCAGTGTCCTTTATTTTAGCAAAACCAATTGAAGCATTGACCACACACCAGCATAAACATAGCTCCCACATACTTACAGCAGTCAGGTGCGCCTGTAAAAATATAGAAGCCCCTTCCATGAACATGATCAAAAAAGAGGATAAGTGGACAGATTAACTGCATGTCTGAGACACACAACAAAAACACACTGCAAAATATGGGACCCGTGGCTCAATCAATGACAGTCCAGAGCCTAAACCCGGGTATCAAGAGGTATGTTCAGGCAATTGCAAAGGAGAGTCCTGGGAGGATAGAAAAGCAGGGCATCTACTAGATAGCTGCAAGAAAGGACGCGGTGGAAACTCACTACCCCCGCCCCCCGCCTCCCAGTGTGTGTGTGTGTGTGTATATATATATACATACATACATATATATAAACCCACAAACACACTATCATTTGTTTGTTTGTTTGTCCAGCTATACAAATCCACTCACCCACCCAGACTAGTCACACACTCACCCACCCAGACTAGTCACACACTCACATACCTAGACTAGTCACACACTCAATTGTTATTAGGAATTTACTCCATTTTTTTAAAGTAGGGGCGAGGCTAGGTGACAAGTAGATTTTTTGGTTTGGTGAGTAGATTTTTGGGTGATTTGTCAAGCACTATATATATATATATATATACAGTATATATATATAAATATATATATATATATATATATATATATATAAATATATATATATATATATATATATATATATATATATATATATATATATATGTGTGTGTGTGTGTGTGTGTGTGTGCTGCATCACGCCCTTGTGAAAAGAAGAAGTTAGAACATGCAATCCACGCAACAATAATTCTGAGACCAGATGTATTAAGAAATGTCATTCAATTAATAAAATATATTAAATACTAATAGTAATACTGTTCTTTTATCATCATGCATTTACAATGTACTTTTTAGGAAGTGCTAGTGTTGCAGTATTAAGGGCACTTCTCTAAAGCGACAATTTAGGGTGCTTGATTTATTCTCCATGATTTAAATAGGGGGGGATTCTCCAAGAGCACAATTTTACATCTATGCCATGCCCCAATAGTGAAAAGGAGTGTAAGGCACTGGTAATGTCATTGACTCACACCTGCCAGCAATGCAAAGAATAAGGAAAACATCTACTGTATATGACAACATTCCCTTTGTTCATTGGGTCTGACAATATTATACATGCAAATGGAATTATTCATTAAAATCTCCCAGCTGCTAAATAAATTTAAAACATAATACAAAACACAGAACCAGACCAATGAAGGATCAAAATGATCCCACTGCTTTTATGTTTTCTTTGATAAATCTAGTGTTTTGTTATAATTATTCTTTGAAGTAGGGGGTTTATAACTGAACGATGGGTTTTTAGGGAGGAAGCTGCACAGCAGCCATCTTAAATTAAGGCAAAAGCCCTATCCCCAAGTACAGCAGTAAAATGTCTCTGTAATCAGAGGGTTTCACAATACAGTTATGTCTACAGTAGAAATCTCCTTGGTTCAGGCCAAAGGGAGGAGAGGTAAAGGGCAATGGAGGAACTTGCTGATTGAAGTGCTTTGGAAATATTGGGTTTTACAGTATATAAAAATAGCAAATGCAAATACCACTTGTGGTGCATTTGCATGTCTCAGACAGGTCTGCAATCCTGCTTTTCCCATTATCTCATAGCATACAATGTTTCCACTGCAGCCAGGGATTCTGGGTAATGACATGCAAATATAAAAATATGATATAATTAGTCAAAATATCACAAAACAGTATATTTGGTACCGCAGTCATACATTCCAAAATGAAGAATCGTATAAGATTCTCTGAAACAATTCCTAAGTGTTTTCAAGCTCAGTCAGTTGATGGACAAAAACCAAACAGTGCTTTATCTTGTCAGTTCAGTGAAAGCATTATGACACATACATATTGGCAGTGATCCCAGGTTTTCCGAGTGCACAAAATAGTACTAGATTTATCTAGACAAAGATAGATTGTACAAGTGTTGACATAGGAAGAAAGTGTATATACATTTTAAGTTATGGTGGGTGAAAAAGGAAACAAAAAACTTCAACATTACATATATAGAACCCCCCCCCCCCCATAATGGGGTTATCAGGTTACTGTGAGGAGTTAATAGCGGGCTAGTGGGTGCCGGGCCCCACCCTGTGTTACCATCCGGATTCTGATGTCAGAAGGGATATAATAGATAGGGGAAGGTTCTAGAAGGCAGATTCCCGGAGGACAGGAGGAGAGGAGCCTCGTGGAGAGTAGATGTTCATAAAGTAATAGCACAGGCCAGCACCCCCTGTTTTATTATGTTGTAGATAGGGACAGTGCCACTTGATTTTAGGATCCCAGAAGAAGGCTAATGGAGCCCTGAATACCTAAGGTATAGGAAAACGGCACGCCACAGAGGGCCTCTGGAAAGAGGGCTCCAGGGTGTAGGCGGATTGGCTCTAACTGCAGATTCACATTCATTTTCCTCATCAGTCTATATGGAAGTAGCAGTGCCCAAAGGCCAAGGTTATTGGGTCAATTGAGAAGGACCAGACAGGACTCCCATATGGGCCTAGTGTAATTGGGGTAATATCGAGGATTATCCTGAAGCAACAAAAGGGGGCCAGGTCCCACATCTAGTTACAGCAACTAAGTCAACATACCTCCATTTGAGTGTTAAGAGTGGGCACTAGTGGAAGCATCGTATTATGTATGTCTGCTACAAAAGCACAGTACAATATTGTCAATAATTGTATGAGCGGTCCCTGTGCTTCAGGACATGAATAAAAGACTACAAAAGTTCCTAGCACCCATTATTATTCATCCTTGCTACCTCATCGCCCAGCCACCTAAAGCCAGCACCATGAGTCAAGAGAAGACAATAAGCATTTTTTGGGGGAGGGGAGACATAGTAGGGCACTCAAACGCCTAAATGAGCAATACATTCTCAGAAATGTCACCTTAAATTTTGGCAGTACATAAGCAGGACCATAGACCTATACCAATTATCTAAAGAGTATATCTCCAATAAAACGATAGTCCAAATAAGTTATAGGATCTTACTCCAGCTATTAAACATGAAGTCATACTTATTAGCAAAATAAACCAATGCAAATGATATGTTTATTGTTTTAATCTTTTGTGGCGGATGCCTTTTCAGAAATAAATCAGACCAGTATAATTATTTCTCAATATTTTCTCATCTGGTTTCTACTGAAAAATGTTTTTATAAACAACTAGCTGAGAGACCCGGCGTTGCCCGGGATGTGAATACCTAATAATTGTTGGGTGTGGTTGTGAATGTTGGTTTACTGACTGTGTGGGTGACTGATTGACTGGGTGGGTGGGTTACTGACTGACCGACTTTACTGACTGACTGACACTTTACTGACTGACTGACTTTTACTGACTGACTGACTGACTTACTGACTGACTGGGTGGGTTACTGACTGACTGGGCTTTACTGACTGACTGACTTGGGTTATTGGGTGGATGGGGGAGACATACCGAAGTATGTGGGTGTGGGTGAGTGGGTGGAGGGAGACAGTGAGTGAGGGGAAACAGTGGGTGGGCGACTTACCTTGAGCGGGTGTGAAGTTAGCAGCTGGGGGGGCGCGAGACTGCCGGGCTGTGACAGGAGACGCTCGCAGGGTAAGCTTGGTTGGCGCGTCCACTCCGTCCCAGGTTGGGAGGGGGGGAGGGGCCGAGAATGGCGGTATTGGGCAGGAGGCGCGCACGGGGAATGCTAGTGCATTACTGTGCAAAATCGATATATTTAATTCCCAAAAATCTCAAAAAAAATTAACTCACAAACATAGAACAATTAAAAGCATGTTATGAGATATACTCATGCTCCTAGGACCAGGAAACGCTGCTTCGCTGCTGTATTCACTCCGTGACACCACTGGATCAGAATGCTGCCTTCGTTGTTCACCGCCTGCAGGAACTGACGTATCAGGCACTCCGCGATGATCTTTCACCGGATACACCGGATACACACCAACAGATGCTCTTTGGTTCCCACCGGGGACGGTAAATGCCGCGGACCAGCGGATGATGTCACGAAAATCGTGCTGGATACCGGACCAGTAAAGATCCCAAGCAGTTCTATAGCAAGCGTTTGTGAAGGTCCACTGCACACCTTCCCTACGCGCTTCAGGAAGAAGTCAGTTAATCTGATGAATCTGATGGAGGAAGGGCCCGGCCAGACCACACCACAGAGTCCCTCTCCTCCCTGAATCCCTTACCTTACATTTCGAGGAGAGGGACATCCGAAACCACTGCTAGCGAGGACTGGGGGGTCATGCATGGGGGGGAATAATGTGAGGTGCAGGGGGGGAGAGACAGATGTGGGGTGCAGGGGGGTGACGAGTGAAGTGGGGTCAAGGGGGTGGCGAGTGATGTGGGGTGCATGGGTTTGGCGAGTGATGTGGGGTGCACGGGGTGGACAGTGATGTGGGGTGGACAGTGATGAGGGGTGCAGGGGGGTGGAGAGTGATGTGTGGAGCAGGGGGGTGGAGAGTGATGTGTGGTGTAGGGGGGTGGAGAGTGATGTGGGGTGCAGGGGGTGGGGAGTCATGTAGGGTGCAGGGGGTGGAGAGCGATGTGTGGTGTAGGGGGTGGAGAGTGATGTGGGGTGCAGGGGGTGGGGAGTCATGTAGGGTGCAGGGGGGTGGAGAGTGATGTGGGGTGCAGGGGGGTGGAGAGTGTGGGGTGCAGGGGGGGTGGAGAGTGATGTGGGGTGCAGGGGGGTGGAGAGTGATGTGGTGTGCAGGGGTGGAGAGTAATGTGGTGTGCAGGGGTGGAGAGTGATGTGGTGTGCTGGGGGGGAGAGTGATGTGGGGTGCAGGGGCGGAGAGTGATGTGGGGTGCAGGGGGGGCAGTTTTGTGGGGTGCCGGGGGTGGACAGTCATGTGGGGTGCAGGGAGGGGAGACCACAGCTGTGAAGGAGGGGGGGGACACCCATCTGTGAAGGGGGGTAAATTCGGGCAACGCCGGGTATATCAGCTAGTATATATATATATATATGAGCATATGTTTGTGCTGTAGTAAAGGCTGCTCTGAGAACTCCTGAATTTAACCCTTGGAGTGTCGGAGGTGCCAGAGTGGCGCGGTCCACCTGGCACTGGCCGCTAAATCACTGATGATGGAACAGAAGGGTGAAGTCACCCCCCTTCCATCCACCATCAGTTCAGATCACTATTGAAAGCAGTCATGTAACTGCAGTGTGCCAGAAAGGCCCTTTTAACACGAATGGTGTTTACCACCCGTTGCTCTGGGGAGATAAGAGTGTCCAAGCAAAGCGACTGAATGAAGGGAGGCACTTTCTGTGCTGATAACAGTCAGCTGACAAAAGTACAATGCCTTAAACACATCTTAAATCTTGGCTGCATTGGTAACCTCTTTGATTTTGTTCTCCATCCCCTTGTTTATTTTTAGGACCGTAATCAGTAAAATATCAGAGAAAGATTAATAGGTGGCCGCCAAGCTGCTGCTAATCACAGTTAAAAAAGCATTGAATTGCTAGCTACACATACGTAATGTAACACTGCATTATGTAGATTTATAATGAAGTAAAAGCACTAAAGCATACGGTAACCTGGCAAATGTAGCGGCAAAAGGCAATAAAGGATATGACATTGTATATACAATAATTACTGTATGCTGGATGGCACTCTTAAAAAAAAATTGCACTAAGAGCAATATTAAAGCAGCAATCCCATCATTCAAACCAGGGGTCCCCATAAAGTTGAACCGTGCTATTTTCAGCCAAAGGACAACCCCCCCGCCCCCCGGTATAAATCCTGTAAAAAAAAACCAGCAGCTTCACAGCAGCAATCAACCCTACTACTTTTTTTTTGTAACCCCCATTTACAGGGTGGGAACGAGGGGTTGGGGGTGGTCGGGAAAATATCCGGCCAATAGGAAGCCACAACATCATCGGTTGTGGCTTCCTATGGAATGGCCAATTATATATTTAAAAAACAGGAAGTAATTTCGGTAAATTATCCTGGGGCCTAGGAGGTTACCGGAGCTAAACACAGGGGGCGGTTTAATTTCAGGGTACTTCCTGGTTCCAATTCAGTGAAAACAAAAAGGGAGTGTTAGTTAGGGGGATTGCTGTTTTAAGATGCCCCATACAATGGTTCTATTCAGTAGGGTCGGCTGGGATGTTGCAGGGCTCATACAGGGACATGTGCAGGGTCTTAGCTCTTACCTTCTCTGCCGGCATCTTCTGGCATCTCCCCTTGCATAGTCCAGTCATCATGGCTCCGTGATGTCAAATGGCGTCGGATTGCCAAGATAACAGGACGTCACATTGTAGCACCATGAGGTGTCACGATGTCACGTCACATCCCGCTATCATGGCAACGCAATGCAATTGGACATTGCGGAGTCATGATGACACGACCATGCAGGAGGAGATGCCGGGAGCTGTCATGTGGGCTGTCCTTGTTTCTGATTACTCTATATCCGTTTAAAGGGGTAAGGCCTTAGGTTGTCAGAGCCTTTGACAACCTAAGGCCTTATCCCTTTAAATGGATATACAGTCATCAGGAACAAGGACACCATGTTGCCATACCCGCCACAGGCAGTTGACGCACACTACCGGTCTGTACACATTGGGACCTGCCATCCCTGCTATGCATTGTTACCACAGAGGCCGACTCACTTGTTTACTGCCCAGAGGACAGCGCCAAGGTTTTGCAGACACCATTTCCAAAGGATCACAACACAACAGTCGGCTGCAGCAGTTCCACCACAAGGGATTACCCACAATAAGAGGCGAATGGCAGTACTGTCCGCAGTAAGCATACCCTCACCACAGGCCCAGCACCGATCATGACCAGTGCATAGCAGTATGCCTCAACTGCTCTGTTGAGTATGGCAATAGGTATGCTTCAACCACACAGACACCACGTCGGCAAGGAACAAAGCCCTGCGGACTACTGCGCTGACAAAGGTTTTCTTCAATCAAGCAGTATGACACAGTGCACAAAGATCTGACCGCAAGCACTGCTATACCTAATAATTGGATTACAATTTATTCACGCATGTTGGACATCCCAGAAGGACACAAGGAATCATTCCTGGAATGCTCTGTGACATAATGATGACACATTAGACCCTCAGACTGCTCACCCATTTGCCCCTCTATGCTTTTAATATCACTGTCTGCAATATTATATGTTTCCAATTAGCAGTTTTTATCACGATCCTGTGAATCACAGATCCAGTATGGTCTTTCTCCCTCCAGCAGAAAAGAGAGGTACATGAGAATTGTGCCAGGTAGTGATAGGACCTGCAGATTGGGCATGTCGTGAAGTGGCTGCAGGCGTATAAACTTTTGGCCAAAGGGTTTAACTACATTACCCTTTTTCATGAGCAGATAAGCACTGAGGTATTGCACTATATGTTGTGTCATTTTGTATGATGTGCTGGCCTTTCTGGTTATGTTTGTATATATGTTCCCCCCACCTCAGACTCAACTACACACGGGTGCCCCCTTTGCCTATTCGGTCCTGCATTGCCTCTCCATGTACCTGAACCCTCCGATATGGAACGGCCACCCCCATGCATAGCCTCCTTCGCTCTTCCACATCACCTGTGAAACCATAGACACTCCAAGTAACTTGCTTGGCAACCAAGGATACTTCACTACAAGGGATCCGGTGCGAGAGCTGATATTGCGCATGTGTGGGACTTTTTCAAAATGGCCGACGCAACTATTCAAAATGGCATAAGTACAAAAACGGAGACCGCCCGAGGCACCGGATTGGCGGGCTTTTGGAACTTTTGATTGTTTTAGTTCATCGATTTGATTGTTCTCACCTGGGTTTTGGGGTATATATGTCTGCAACTGTCATTCTCTCACTGCACCATCCTAAGGAAGGTCCTGTTTGGGGACCGAAACGTTGGTATCTCTGTGCCTTGGACAATACAATTTTCACCAACTTATCCCCTAGTGCTGTCTCCTGATTTCATTATTAACGATATTGTATCTTTATGCAATGTTTATGGGATATGTACCTGCCTTTATATGCTTAACAGTGGAGTGCCTTCTGCCTTGCTTACTATATAAATATACAGTTTTTGAGACCAGATGGAACTAATGCTTTAGTACAAAATGACCTATAAGGTGAATAGCTTAAGCCATTTACCCTTCAGCGTACAAATATCAACCAGTCCTCATCTGTCACGGTGCCACAAAACTTAAAGGACACTTCATAACTTTATGAAAGAGCCTGTTGGAAAAATCTGGCTACGACACTATGAAAACAAAATTAACCTTAAAAAGGTTTCCTCCTTGCAAAAGGAAGATGGCAAAGCGTGTTTCCTTATGTGTTAGGGGGCGAGAAAACAAAGACTGTTTTTATTCTAATTTACATACAGTAGTTCATTTCCTCACCAGAATGTTGGCCAATTGTGTACTCTCAGGGTAACATTGGAGTTAAAAGTGGCTGTGCTTTTTATTTTATTTCAGATGATCTTAAATATGTACCCGCCAGACACAAAGTGGCGACAGGGTCAAGACTTGTCTATCGGGCCAATAAAAAATAGCAGAGTGTTTTTAGTACAGCAGCCAGGACTTTGCAGACTATTTCAAGACAAAGGTGGATTCCATTCGTCAAGACATCCACTCAGTATCCTCCTCATACTGTATACTACACTACTCTTCCTAACTCTTTTACCGCTGTCAAAGAGGAGGAAGTATTGCTACTGATCTCCTCTTCTCCTTCTACCACTTGCCATCTTGACCCCATTCCCTCAAACTCCTCAAACCTCTTCCCCCTACTGTAATCCCCACACTCTCACATATTTTCAACTCATTCCTCCATTCTGGTAACATTCCCACCTCCTTCAAGCATGCAACAGTTATATCTTTACTTAAAAACAACAAGCTTGACCCTACCTGTCTCTATTTATCACCCTGTCTCCCTCGTGTCTTTTGCCTCTAAACTCCTTGAACGCATTGTATTCTCTCGCCTGCTCCATTTTGTTACCTCCTATTCTCTTCTAGAAACTCTACAATCTGGCTTCCACCAATACAGCCAACACCAAAATAACTAACGACTTTGCTGCCAAAGACAAAGGCCATTACACCCAGCACATACTACCCGACCTCTCTGCAGGATTTGATACTGTGGACCACCCTTTTCTCCTTCACATTCTCCATACTCTTGGTATCCGTAACAGAGCTCTATCCTTTACCTCTCCCATTGTACTTTCAGTGTTTCATTTGCCAACACCTCCTCCTACTCTGTCGATCTCTCTGTGGGCATACTCTAGAAGTTTTTCTGTGACCTCTTCACTTTTATCTTTCCACACTTTCTCTAAGTGACCTTATCACATCTCTTGGGTTCAAATATCACCTCTATGCTGATACAACAAATTTACCTTTCAACCCAACCTTACACCTGCTGTACAGACCAAAATCTCTGAATATCTCTCCACTATATCATCCTAGATGGCTCTCCGCAGACTAAAACTTACCAAGTCAAAGACAGAGTTCCTTATACTTCCTCCCAAGCCTGGCCCTATGGCCCCGTTCTACATTACAGTTGGCAATGCTATCATACACTCAGTATAAAATATTCACCCTTTCCTCTGTCGCTCTACTGCTAAAACTCTAACACAGGCCCTCATTCTCTCCCATCTCAACTATTGTAACCCTCTAATGTCCGGCCTTCCTGACTCTCACCTGTCTCCCCTACAATCTATCTACAATCTATCTTAAACGCTGCTGCTAGAAACACTTTACTCTCTCCTAAATCAGTCACAGAGTCTCTCCTTCTGAATTCTCTCTCCTGGCTTCCTATGAAATCCGGTATAATTTACAAAAATGTTCTCCTCTCTTTTAAGGATATACACTCTTCTGCCCCACCTTACAACTCAGCCCTAATTTCACGCTATACACCTGCCCAACTCTTGCGTTCTGCTCAAGGCTGTCATCTGTCTACCCCTTTTGAATCTAAAGCCTTTTTCACTCACTGCACCATGCCTCTGTAATGCCCTTCCCCTCAATATCCAACTTTAAGACCCATCTTAAAACACACCTCTTTAACAAGGCATATGAGTAGCTCTGCTGACTGATACTATACATCGCAAATGCATTGACCTTGACCCCTTCCAGATGCATTTACCAGAACACCTTTCTACTGTCTCAGTTCTCTCGACGTCATTTAGATTGTAAGCTCTTTGGGGCAGGTACTCCTTTTCCTAATGTTACTTTCTGAAGCACTTATTCCCATTATGTGTTATATTATTGTCACATGTATTATTGCATGAAGAGCTATGTTCTTGGATAGCGCTATATAAAAATATACATATGATCATACATATTTGTATTTATTTATGGTGTGTCAATACCAGCACACACAAAAATACAAATACCTAGGTAACAGTAGTGGGGGGGGGGGGGGAATAGTAGTACTTCCTTCGCGCTCCGAATTCTTATTTAAATAGACAGTGAAATAATTAAGAATAACACTATAGGTCGTAGCTCTGGTTGACTGCAGTTGCACAGCATAACATTACCTGATAACAGACAGCTGGCTTCGAAAACTTATAGAGATATCAATCTTAAAAGACTTAAATCAATGTGGTTTGGCCATTCTGGTCTCAAATTTGAATTTTAATGGAAAAGTGTTGGCTTTTATCTGTGAGAGTCCACGTAAGTCTATGAGAATGATGATGTTAAAAATCAATCAGAATTACTCCAAAATTGGTCAAATTCTCAGCAAATAGGTGAGAGCCAATGTGTGTCCTTGGCCAGACTTTCAATAGAATTCAACATGCAGACCTGTCAAGTCTCACATTTTGTCTATTAAGTCTCATTTATACTCTATTGATACAGAGTATCAATAAGTTCTGATGGTTAAAATGCCCACTTATAGCACTACTGCACTTATCATCTGAGATCAGACTCCAAAACAACATATTTATAACATTTTATAAATAAATAAATAAATACTGCACCACTGCCCTTTGTAATTTGATCTGATTTGCTAAATGTAGGCCACACAGTTTAAAAGAAATATTAGGCCATATTTACTAGGCAGTTTTGTCCCCTTCTAGCACTGAAGGTTTGGTTGTTAGGACAGAAGGCTGCTTAATACTATAAATATGAGCCCCTACAGTATCTCAAAATGTGAAAAGAAAACTACTACACTAGTGCGGGTATATAGTATACGTGAAAATCTAAAATAAAACCATTGAGATTCCCTTATTTCCATATGAGGAGTGAGGAGGCAGCCACAGTATCTTTGTTTTGTGATATTATGCAGGAGCCATAATGGTTCATTCATTACACACCCTTTGCTGAAGGAGTGGCTCAGTGTGTAACAACACTGACTGTAAACAATGACATGTCGGCTGCTTGTAACCTTGGGCAAGTCACTTTATCTCCCTGTGCCCAACTCTTGCACCAAAATAGATTGATTGTGAGCTCTATGGGGGAAGGGACTGTGTCTGTAAAATGCGGTGTACTCTGTCGCTATACAAGAAAACAATATTATTATTTCTTCCTGCTAACCCCTTCTTGGTTACATCTGTATAGTCGTAAGTGTAAATCTGACTATATAACCGTGATAAAACCATTTATGTTGTCGTCCAAGCAAAAAAAAAAAATATTTATACTTTTAAGCAAAGTACAGTACTACTTAAGTATAAAGTCAAAAGTGACTGCTAAGTATAAATACTCGTCTAAATTGGCAAAGCAGCTGCTTAGACCAAAGGGCGCTGATGAACTATTACAAAAGCTACTCCCTATGACCTTGTTTGGAAACTGACATATTGGTTCTAATTTGGGGAAAGGCTAGAAATGTCTTGAAGAACAGGTGCAACAAATGCAAGACAACAGTCTGCCGTATACTGTACAATTACTTCCTTGTCTCTGAAATAAGTATAATTTATTTTTTTCTTTAGTTTTAAGAGGTAATATAGTATATGACTTGGGCAAATATATATATATATATATATATATATATATATATATATATATATATATATATACACAACAAAAAAAACAGCTTTATCAATCTGTGTTTCTTTCACATTTACTATATGAAATTGCATTCAATGTGTAAATGCATAACAGACAAGTTCAGAAAATGTTCCGTTACAAAAAATAATCCAAAGTGTGAATAACAAAAAGTTGCATTATGTTTTATGCTACAAATAGGTTGCCTTTGTTTATGTGGTTCAGGTGTACGGTGGAAAACACACTATTGTAACAGAGCACCATATGTTCCCACAACACTTTTTGTACAATTGTAAAAAAATATTTAAATGCCAACTACTTACAGTACTAGTATATTGCATATGGTCACGGTCTATATTGAAATGGATGTCAAAAAGCATAAAGCCCTTGAGCTCTCCGACCTTATTCCCAAAATGATTAATAAAAGATCAAGGAAATACATTATAACAATCGACATTATACTGTAACCTCCTGCTGTCCGACCTTCCTGCCTCTCACCTGTCCCCCCTACAATCTATCCTAAACGCTGCTGGCAGAATCACTCTACTCTTTCTAAAATCTGTCTCCGCGTCTCCCCTGCTGAAATCCCTCTCCAGGCTTCCTATAAAATCCGGCATCTCACACTCAATTCTCCTCCTCACTTTTAAAGCTTTTCACTCTTCTGCCGCTCCTTACATCTCAGCCCTAATTTCTCGCTATGCACCATCCCGATTTGCGTTCCGCTCAAGGATGTCTTCTCTCTAACCCCTTTGTATCTAAAGCCCTCTCCCACCTTAAAACGTCTCACTGACTACCCCACACCTCTGGACTATCACCCTCTCTATCAACCTGTAAGACCCAACTTAAAACACACCTGGTAAATAGGTGTAATAATGAACATAATAAAACACACAGCATCAGTCCATTTATTCTGTTTGCAGCACATTGTAGGGTCATGTGTATGTTTACCTGAGTGGCTTTGTTTACATTATATGATTCTTTTCTCAGCCAGTTAGGTATTTATGCTGTGTGTTTTATTATGTTCATTATTACACCTATTTACCATGCCTGTCATGTTCATGTCATTCTATGCAGTATTTAAAGTAGATATTTCTCTTTTTGCTGCTTCATTAGCAGGTATTTGAGGTAAAACCATTTTTTCATGTGGTCTGGTTTGTTTAATAATTTTTTCTTAGATCGGCCGATCCCATCTGCATCACTGGGGGAATAATTATTTTCCCCTGGTTCTGCCATGCGAAATTTGAACCTTTATGTTTTGGGTTTTACCAGACCCTCATGTGATTTGGTGTAGAATTTATCACAGTATTTACGCACAGCAACTTACTATGTGGTATTTGTTTGGGTCTGTCTTGTGTGTTTTTTTATTACTCATTGCTAATAAAGTACATTTTTTCTAATTTTTCAACATATATTATTTGAGTGCACCTTTTTGACCCTTCTTTTTCTCTTTTTTTACCATATAATTCTTGTGGGTCGGTAGCACCATTGTAACAAATAAACAAAAGACACCCTGTGGGCAGCACTCGTTGTATGCAAATATGAATTGGTGATAGATTTAAAATTAAAATGCTTTAATAGTATAATTTAAAATAAATGTCAAAATTGTTGATAGAATGGACAACTGACTGTGGTGACAAAATACAAAAAACAGACAAAAATATATACAATACTATAACTGAGGTCTAGGGGTAGAGGTGGAGTACCCACCTAACTGCTAATTAGCAGAGATATACAATAAAGGACTGAATAGTCAACCCCCTAGTTCAGCAATGACAAGGTTAAAAAGCCTGTAAAATGAATACAGGTGACGGAGAACTACCCATGCAAAGGTATATACCAATTGCTATGCACAATAGGTGACAATAAAGTGAAAACTCAATGATGGTAGTTTGATAGTCCACAATGTAATAAAGACTCTGATAGTGGGGAGTACCCTCAGTGAAGGGTTAAAGCAGGCCTAGCTATAGAAAAATAGATTTGATAGGCAATGTGTTATTTAATAGTGTGCACAAGAGCTCACAAAGTGTGGTGCTTGGCTCTGGGGCACGGATCTAGTCCGTATCCAGTTATAGCCCCCTAGTATAAATGTGCCACTTAAACATGCTTAATGATACCTCACAAAATACATTGGTCAGTCAGTGACTATCAATAGCTAGGTGCACAGGAGCTTACAAAATGTATTTTACAGCTCTGGTGCACGGATCTAGTCCGTATCCAGTTATGGCCCCCTAATTCAAATGTGCCACTATAGCAGATAAGTAAACAGACTGTGAAAACATAGTGAGCAAACACATGAATGAGCAGAGGGGAGAGGGAATATATGCAATGCAAAAGTAGTCAGCAGCAATTACATTTACACGTGCTGGGTAAGGTAAGGTAATTGAATATGTACTGCATCTCTGTTGGTTTGGTTAAGCCCTCGTCAGAGCTGATGCCGCGGAGTAGCGCTAACATATGCAGTTGTACCTGCTCAAAATCCTGCTGTCAGGAGATACCTTATAACATACAGTACCTGGTGTCTATTGTATACAGACCTAGTCTCCCTTCACACGCAAGTCGGCACTATACAGTGCCTCTCACCCTCTGCTCGGCATGGAGACGTCAGTACGTGATGACGTCAGTTCTGTAGCCGCCTCCCACCTGACGTACGTTTCGCTGGGGCGCTTTATCAAAGGTGGTGAAGTGAGGAACTACATGCATGGTATATATAGTGTATTAAGTACCAGCTAATGCAGGGCAGCTGAGTCTAACCAATTACTTCTATTACAGGAGGACGGTAGCTGTCGCGGTGCTGAGGAATTGATCAAAGAAGAGACATTTAAAATAATAAAGTGTAGACTGAGTAAACAAACTGAGTGTGGTATTCATTTGTTCAAGAGCTGAATGTAAGTAATGGCATACCTAGAAACACAGGATCGCAGATATTAACACGCTATGCCAATAATGCCAATTATTGGCCAATGCCAATAATGCCAATAATGCCAAGACCTATGTAAAAGGTATGTTATAAGTCAGTGATGTGCAGGAAAGCCCCGGGGGGGGGGGGGGGGGGGGTAAAGTATGGTGATGCTGGCAATCTATATGAAGGGAGAGAATAGGAATCCCTCGTTTATCCCTCTGGGTGCCAAAGTACCCAGTACATAAATCCATTTGGACTCTTTTTGTAAGATTAAGCGGTTCCAATCACCCCCTCTTGGGCTAGGGGGGACGCTCTCAATCCCTGTGAAGCAAAGGTTGGTGATGTCACCACCATGTACCTGATGTATGTGATTAGCGAGGGGGGTATCTAAATGATTCCGTATAGCCCCCAGATGTTCCAAAATACGCTGGCGGAATTCACGGATGGTCTTACCAACATACTTTTTGGTACATTGACAGGTGACTTGGTAGATGACTCCCTTTGTACGACAGTTAATAAACTGCCTGACTTTGAAACTTTTTGTATTGTTCCAATTGAAGAAGTTTTTAGAAAGGGACAGATGTGTACAGGCCTTGCATCCTTGGCATTTAAAGTTCCCCACTGATCTATTAGTTAGCAATGTTGATGTTGTTAATGGTCTCAGATGGCTATGGACCAACTGGTCTTTGAGATTAGGTGCCCGCCTGCTGACCAAAGTTGGTGTAGTTCGCAGGACATCATTAAGATCTGGGTCGTTTAAAAGGACCGGCCAGTGTTTCTTTAATATGGCATTAATCTCTGACCATTGATTGTTGAACGTACCCACAAATCTTATAAGTTTAGATTCAGCGACTGGGGAGCAATGTGTACTCAATAGAGAGGTTCTGTCTGTAAATTTCGCTCTCCGATAAGCTTGTTTTATACATTGTTGGCTGTACCCCCTTTCCCTGAATCGTTCACTCATCTTTTTTGCTTCCTGTTCAAAAGCTGTGATAGTGGAGCAGTTCCTGCGAATCC
Organism: Ascaphus truei; assembly: GCF_040206685.1. NCBI lineage: Eukaryota > Metazoa > Chordata > Amphibia > Anura > Ascaphidae > Ascaphus > Ascaphus truei. Next base: position 315,994,150 of record NC_134484.1, read on the forward strand.
GCAGAAACTGCCCAACAGGGATACCCTCCTTGAGTCGCCTTGGATGGTGGCTTTCATAACGCAAAAGGCTGTTAGTGGCTGTCTTTTTTCTGTGGATAGTAGTTTCCACTTTGTCACCAGCACCTCTGGAGATTTTAAGGTCAAGGAAAGTAACTTCCTGTGTATCAATTTCATAGGTTAAGTGAAGGTTAAAGGGTCGGTAGCACCACCAGAGGGTAATTATTTATGTTTTAATATTATTATGTTTAAATATATATATATATATATATATATATATATATATATATATATATACATATATATATATATATATATATATATATATCAGAAGTGTTCCAAGCACCATTAGTGGCTTTTATATCATAGCTTATGCACTAATTACGATACTCTTTACTTTATTTAAGTCTGTAGACTATAAATAAATAAAGAGTACATAAATCAGTGAAATAAACTATGATATAACAGCCACTGACGGTGCTTGCAACAAAAAATATGTACACAAGTAGAGATGAAAGTATCCCATATGTAGCACTCAAGTATACTCGGATTTACTAATAATATACAAAAAAATTTACTATGAAAAAAAATCACATGAAATAATGATATAGATATATACAGTGCTTGACAAATCACCCAAAAATCTACTCGCCGAACCAAAAAATCTACTCGTCACCTAGCCCCGCCCCAACCCCGCCTCTAGTCCCCCCTTCCCCCGGTACCTGATCAGCCTCCCGTGGAATTGCAGCCCCAGCTCACTAACGCACACACACACACACACACACACACACACACACACTACAAGGAACGGAACAAACACACACACACACACACAGACACTACAAGAAGCGGAGCCGGGAGTCCCACTCACCAGAGGAAGGTGGGTATCTGGGGCCTGCGGGCGACATCGAGGTCTGCGGGTGACATTGGGGGGGCTGCGGGAACATCGAGGTCTGCGGGTGACATTGGGGGGCCTGCGGGAACATCGAGGTCTGTGGGTGACATTGGGGGGCCTGCGGGGAACATCGAGGGGCCTGCGGGGGCATTGGGGGGGAAATTGAGTATGTGGGGGCATGCGGGGGACATCCTCCCCGATGGGAAATGTGGCCGGAAGGGGACGGGCTGGATCTAGCAGCTAAACTTTGCTAGCGCGCGCGCGCCCCCACCCCACCGGCTGCATCCATGGGGACGGAAGTCAGAGCCCCTGGCAGCGATCGGGGGCAGGGGAGGGGGGAGAGAGAGGCTGACCCAGAGCTGCCAGCCGGCCCTCTTCCCCGCGTCAGACAAATCAGGGAGAGGAATTATTTATTTATTAAAAAAAAAAAAATTTTGGAAAATTTTGGCGCGAGCAGGGTAATTGATAGAGCTGCAGCACGGCTCGCCAGCGGCCTAAATCCACTCGCCATGGGCTAGTGGTTATTATTATTTGTCGAGCACTGGATATATATATATGTAAGGATGTGTTAATACACCGTATATGTGTGCATTTGTACGGCGGGTTCCGCAACGGCAAGTTGGTACAGGGCGCCTCCATGTTGTTGCGCAATGTTGCCGAGGTCACTGGTCCAGAGAAGAGGTTGCGCATGCGCTCTGGAAGCGCGCGAACAACGAGCCAATGAGAAAGGGCTCTGTAATGAACTATAACCCCCGCGAACCCCGGAGGAGTCAGCTGACGCTAGGAGCCAATGGACAGGCTGGGTTTGGAGGGGAGGAGAACAGGAAGCGTGGGGGAGAGGCCACGCTAGCAGAAGCGAGTGGGACAGCCTGAGAGAGGTAGTGCGAGTGCCGGGGGTCCGTGACCCGCCTGCCTAGGCCAGATACTACCCCCAGGTCCATAGGAGTATTCCCCGTGTCACCGTAGGTTGCGGTACTGTAGGGACGCCCGTAGTGGACAGACATTGTCACCTTAGGTAGGCATCAAGCGCACGGAGTTGTGGACGGATACTGCTGTCTGGGCTCAGACGGTGGAGCCGCGCGACATCGGAAGGTCAGGGCCGGATGCGACGGACCCTTTGAGAAGAGGTGCGGTCACCGCCGTGACGGGAGGTACTTTGTAAATAGCAAGTGCACCGACACCGGTCATCAGGCGCTGATCCCGCCTTAGGATTAACTGTGACAGACACTAGCAGTGGCTAGCGGATAGAACATATCCTACATAAGTTTCACAAGGACATACTCTATGAGAGCGTGGCGGAGCCACGGCTGTACAGGACGATATTCCCCTCGGGGTGTGGCCGAGCCACTCTAGTATAAGAGCCAGTTATTATGAGGTGTTATGTGTTATGAGTGATGTCAATGTTATGATATACATATATATATGCATGTTATGTGAACAGTGGGGCACCACAGATAAACACAGTAAAGATTGGTTGCTCTCGCAATGTATGGTATGTTTCTTGCCCAGGGTAAATCTTTCATAATGGGGATCCTGGGTAAGTGGAGGCGCTGCGCTATGTAACTGTGTGTGTATTACCCCAGGCTCCCAGCTAGCGGAGGGTCAGCTCTCCTGAGCCACAGGTGTTAGACAGTCACCCGTAGTCCCTTAGGAAGGTGTTCAGAAAAAGGGCTACATTTGGAGGCGCTGCTGAGAGCTTAGACCTGGGGTGCCCCAATTAATTTTTTTCTCAATTGTGCACGAGCTTTACACATCATGTCTGTGCCCTCACCGCTCGAGGTGCGCAAGTGGGCCCAGCGGCATGAGGTTCCCCTGAACCGTGTTTTCGGCCTGGGGCATGTCCCCGCCGCTATCTCCCTAGGCACTGTGACTGACCATGTCAGGAAACTCCCACTCATGGACACTGCCCGAGTACAAGATCATTTTTACGACCAGGACCAGATGTGGCGCAGGATCTTATACGTCACTGAACGTGATATATGTCCCGAAGCGCTGCCCCGGATACTATTGCTGCCTGAGGCTCCTGGCGTACACTGTCCCATAGTGCAAGTGGACCCCACCGAACCGCTGGCCGCTTCCACCCCACAGAGGGAGTACCTCCCCGCGTTAGGTGCCGTTGCCAGTGGCCTCGACCGCACCCCTGACAGTAGTCTGAACCCTCGATGTTGAAGAGAAGCTTGTGGGGAGCGCAGGTGTCACCATATATATGCAAAGGAAAAATAAATATAGTGTGGTATGTCTATACAGGTACCGCAATCAACACAGGAATCATGAATGGAAACTCACATTCTGCCTGTTGTAATACAGCATTTGAAACAGCAATAGATGCAGTGAATGGATTCAGCACTGTGCAGGGGGGTCTGGCTTTCGGACACTCCCAGATGTCAGCAGGACAACCATGAACAACTTGTGCTTAGACACATAAAAATCGATGCGCAGCATAGGTGTGTGTCATCCCCCTCACTCCCGAAGTTGCGTCGCGTCACTTCCGGTCCGGCCCGTCGCGTCACTTCCGGTTTCGTCGGCGATCGCAGAATGGATCAAAACGGGTTCTGGGGTATGCTGGGCACACGTCTGGACTGCTGCAAGGTTCACTCAACGCGTTTCGCTGACGTGGCAGCTTCGTCAGGAGTCCGATCTCAACCCTCGATGGCCTGCTGCACTGAGCCTGGGCCCTTCATTCACCCCCTCCGCCCTGAGGCCCACGCTGAATAGACTCAGTATGTCAAGATTAGACGCCTACACCTCAGTTGGAGGTAGTCTACAGGACGATGCCTCTATTCCAGCGGTTGCCGCAGCCATTCACCACTCCACCCAGTCCCTCCAGTACCGGAAGTTAAAGGCGTTCTCGGGTGATAAACCCACGCCTCAAGGAGAAGTTGGGATAGAAGAATGGCTGGATCACACGGAACAGGTACTGCCTGAGTGGACCTGCACGGACGCGGTCCGGAGGCAGCGTATCGTTGAGTGTCTGCGACCCCCAGCATCCCACATGGTACACTACTACCGGGACGACCACCCGGATGCTGATGCGGCGGACCTCGTTTACTGGCTGACCAAGGCCTATGGGGCCCCTGTGGATACCTATGCGCTGATGGCAAAATTTCATGCTCTGGCTCAGAAAGAGGGAGAGATGGTGTCCGACTTCCTTAGACGTCTGCATCTGGACCTGTTGGCTATGGTGAGAAAGGGCGTGGTACCGAAGGTGGATGCCGACGGACTGCACACTACCCAGCTGTTGAGGGGGCTCCTGCCCCTGCATCCAGTGTCCGTACGTGTCGGTGGCTGCCTAACGCCCGGACAAGCCTTGACGTTCCATGATCTAATGGACCGTGTCCAAGCGCACGAGACAGTGCTGTTGGGGCGTGACCTAACCCCAGGGAAAAAGGCCTCGCAGGGAAGCAAGGATGTCAAAAAGTCGGAACCGAAAACTGAAGTGTCTGAGAATGGGGATCCTGACACCTATGCCGGGGCAAAGCTCATCGCCCGGGCGAAATTATACCTACCTCAGCCAACTCCAGTGCTATGCTTGCGGGAAGATGGGACACCTTCGGGCCCGCTGTCCCTCCCTACGAAAAACGGCGTCTCGGCCGGCTCAATCGATGCCGTGCACCCCCCAGGACGGCGGCGCCGGAGCCCAGCCTTCCATGAACAATCGAATTGGACCCGCCGCCATCGTTCGGGTAGTCATTGAAGGTATCTACGCCTCGGCATTGATGGACACAGGGTCCCAGGTGACCATAGTGTATCGGCCCTTCTATGATCAACACTTACACCGGTTGCCGTTGTTATCCGCTGATGCCTTACGTTTAAGGGGGTTGAGTCACGAAGATTATCCCATCGATGGAGTAGTGAAGGTACATTTGGACATCCCACAGCTGAACACTGGTAAACATCACCCTATGGAAGTGGAAGCCCTAGTGTGTCCCGAACCTCAAGATCACCCCAGCGCTCCGATAATCCTGGGGACCAACACCGACATGGTGCGCGCGGTGATCCGCATGTACTTGCAAGAAGCGTGCGAGGCCCCGCTGCTAGCCCTCGCTACGTGTCCAGTACTACAAGAGGCTTGCGGTAAAATCGCGACTGAAGAGGAGCATGGGATGCTATATAGTCAAGAGTGGGGACTGACTCAAATTCCCCCCGGAGAAGGAAGGAAGATGATCGCGGCCTGCCATTACCCGGACCGACGCCCGGAGGATCAGTTTTTCTCTTTGGAAAGTGTGACCCAAGATGAACAGCGGCTGGGCTACGAGGTGTTAGCCTCTGTAAAGAAATGGCCGGGGAAAATTCCGAACAGAACCTGGGTGTATGTGCAGAATATCTCCCCGTATCCCATGAGCATTGATCGCCGACAGCCACTGGGTAGAATATACCCCGTAATACCCTAGGAGCAGGCCCCGAAGGGACGGCCAGCGGACACTACCCCTGCTACCGACTCCCCGTTGGATTTTGACTTCGGAGATTCCCCGCTCACGGAAGAATGGAGAGAAAGAATGCAGGCCCAGCTACAAGAACGACGAAGAGTATTCTCCACGAGTGATATGGATGTGGGGTGCAGTCGCAGTGCCCGTCATACCATTCGAATGAATGACGCTACCCCATTCCGAGAACGCTCCCGCCGCCTAGCCCCCTGAGACGTGGAAGAGGTGAGAAGGTTACTAGCCGAAATGGAGGGAGCTGGTATCGTACAAGGATCCCATAGCCCTTTCGCCTCGCCCATCGTGGTAGTCCGTAAGAAGAATGGGACGGTCGGTCTGTGTGTGGATTACAGAACACTGAACAACCCCACGGTTCCCGATCAGTATACGCTGCCACGCATTGAGGACCTTCTGAACGGCTTGACAGGAAGTAAATGGTTCAGTGTGCTTGATTTGAGGTCAGGGTACTACCAAGTGCCAATGGATCTGGAAGACCAGGAGAAGACGGCCTTCATCTGTCCATTAGGGTTCAACCAGTTTACCCGCATGCCACAAGGGATCTGCGGAGCCCCCGCCACCTTCCAGAGGCTGATGGAACGGACCCTGGGAGACATGAACCCGCAAGAATGCCTAGTGTACTTGGATGACATTATAGTGTTCGGGAAGACCTTGGAGGAGCACGAGGAACGATTGATGAAGGTGTTGGATCGACTTCAGAAGGAGGGCCTCAAACTGTCCTTGGACAAATGCAAATTTTGTCGCCCGTCCGTGACCTACGTGGGCCACATTGTGTCCGCTGAAGGGGTGTCCACCGATCCAGGGAAGATAGAGGCTGTAGTGAATTGGCCCAGGCCCCGCAACGTCCAAGAACTGCGATCCTTTTTGGGATTTTGTGGCTATTACCGGCGCTTTGTGGAGGGCTACTCAAGTAAAGCCAAACTCCTGAATAACCTTTTAAAAGTTTATCCTGAGGATACGGACCGGAAAAGGGTCACGGCACAAACGCCTTTTGGAGAAAAGTGGACCCCTGCTTGTGAACAAGCGTTCCTGAAGTTGAAAGCCAGTCTCACCCAGGCCCCAGTACTGGCCTATGCTGATCCTGATCGTGAATACGTGCTACACGTGGATGCCAGTCTTAGCGGACTTGGAGCAGTGCTGCACCAGAAATACGACACCGGGCTCCGCCCCATGGCGTACGCGAGCCGAAGCTTGACCCCCAGTGAACAGAATTATCCTGTCCACAAGCTGGAGTTTTTGGCACTCAAATGGGCGGTGGTGGACAAATTACACGACTACTTGTATGGAGTACAGTTTGAGGTGCGGACTGACAATAACCCAATGACCTACATTAACACGTCCGCCAAATTAGACGCAACCGGACACCGGTGGCTGGCGGCCCTGGCCAACTATAGTTTCAACCTCAAGTATAAACCCGGGCCCACCAACGTGGGGGCCGATGCTCTGTCACGGAGGCCGGGGCTTCAATCCACCACGGATGAGGAAGTATGGGAGGAAATTCCGGGGCCTGGAATACGTGCCCTATGCTCAGTAGCAGCCGTAGTTAACGATCAGGTGGCGTTCTCAGAGCTAAGAGTCGCTGATTCATTAGGGTGCCAATCCCGAGCCATTCCCCGGGCCTACCAAGGTCGAGAAGGAATGAACATCACCGAAGATAAAATCATTTCCTGGAGAGAATTGGTGCAACACCAGATCCAAGACCCAGTAGTGGAACTAGCTCATCAAGCTGTGCAGCAAGAGAACCCCTCTATCCTTAAGCAAGCCCCCAGAGAACTGGTGAAGCTATTGTTGAACGAGTTCGGGAAGTTCGAACTGGACAATTGCCTATTGTACCGGGTAGTTCCATACCACAATCATCCTGACCGGCGACAACTATTCTTGCCTGAACGTCTGAGAAATATGGTTCTCCGGGCCCTTCACGATGATCATGGCCATCTGGGCGTTGACAAGACATTCGGGCTACTTCGGGACCGGTTCTATTGGCCAAGAATGAGAGAGTCAGTGGAAAGGCACTGCCGGAGGTGTACCCGCTGCCTACAGAGGAAAACACTCCCCACAAGCGCGGCTCCCATGGCCCATCTGAAAAGTTCCGGTCCTATGGATTTGGTGTGCATGGATTTTTTGTGTATTGAGCCCGATACCCGAGGCATCGGTAACGTACTAGTGATTACAGACCACTATACAAGGTACGCACAAGCGTTCCCTACCAAAGATCAACGGGCGGTGACCGTGGCCAGAGTCTTATGGGAAAAATACTTCATTCATTATGGATTACCGAACCGACTCCACTCTGATCAAGGCAGAGATTTCGAGAGTACTCTCATTAAGGAACTGCTAAAGTTGCTAAACATAGCTAAGTCACGGACCACCCCGTACCACCCAGAGGGGGATGCTATGCCCGAACGGTTCAACCGCACACTGCTGGACATGTTGGGGACCATAAAAGGCTCCCAGAAAACAGAATGGAGCAAGCATGTAGAGACGTTGGTACATGCTTATAACTGTACCCGACATGAGTCTACCGGGTATACGCCGTACTTCCTAATGTTCGGGAGAGAAGCCCGATTACCTGTGGATGTGCGACTGCGGATATCTACTGATGGGGTATCCAACAGAACGCACTTTCGTTATGTACAGAGGTTGCGGGACAGCCTACAGCAGGCCTATAAATTGGCTGAAAGGGCGGCGGCACAACTAAATGCGGGTAACAAGAGACGCTATGACCACAAAGTGCGACATAAGGAAATCCGCCCGGGGGATGCTGTTCTCCTTCGTAATCTAGGCATCCCCGGAAAGCATAAACTGGCTGATCGATGGAGAGAAGGGGTGTATGAGGTAGAGACACAGATGCCTGGCCTCCCGGTATACCGTATTAAGGACTCCGAAGGCCAGGTGAAGGTGTGGCATAGGAATCATCTATTCCCCATACCTCAAGTAGGGGACAACGAATTGGAGGTACCCACTGTATCAATGGATGGAGAAACTGAAAACACAGAGGATGGCCTAGAGACTGTAATAAATGCCACCTCTGAGAATCCTATGGAGGGAACCTCTCAAAGGGGCCTTCCGGCCGCGGGGGCATCTCCCAAAGGAGCTACGGGTAAAGGGCCCCTTGGTCCAACGACAGATACACTGACTCCAATGAGCCAGCCATTAGACCCGCAGAGCCCGTGCTTTGTACCACAGAGAGACTTTGTAGATCCAAGGAACCCCTCAAGGGCAGAAATGGAAAGGCCAGTTGAGACTGGATACTCCTCAGAGGAAGCAGATGAAGAACAACCTCGGCGAAGCCAAAGAACTAGTCAACCTCCAATGAGAATGGCTTACGATCAATTCGGGGCACCCCATTATGAGGCTCAGCAGTGGGCTCGGCATAGAATGCATTCAGTAGTGGTAATGTTCAATGAAATGTGCAATTTAATATAGGACCGAGGGGATGTACTGTGATACGTTATTTGTATATATGTTATGTAGTATAGCCAAGCGGGGACGTTGGATTCTGGGGAAGGGAGAATGTAAGGATGTGTTAATACACCGTATATGTGTGCATTTGTACGGCGGGTTCCGCGACGGCAAGTTGGTACAGGGCGCCGCCATGTTGTTGCGCAATGTTGCCGAGGTCACTGGTCCAGAGAAGATGTAATGTAATGTAATGAACTATAACCCCCGCGAACCCCGGAGGAGTCAGCTGACACTAGGAGCCAATGGACAGGCTGGGTTTGGAGGGGAGGAGAACAGGAAGCGTGGGGGAGAGGCCACGCTAGCAGAAGCGAGTGGGACAGTGCTGAGAGAGGTAGTGCGAGTGCCGGGGGTCCGTGACCCGCTTGCCTAGGCCAGATACTACCCCCAGGTCCATAGGAGTATTCCCCGCGTCACCGTAGGTTGCGGTACTGTAGGGACGCCCGTAGTGGACAGACATTGTCACCTTAGGTAGGCATCAAGCGCACAGAGTTGTGGACGGACACGGCTGTCTGGGCTCAGACGGTGGAGCCGCGCGACATCGGAAGGTCAGGGCCGGATGCGACGGACCCTTTGAGAAGAGGTGCGGTCACCGCCGTGACCGGGAGGTACTTTGTAAACAGCAAGTGCACCGACACCGGTCATCAGGCGCTGATCCCGCCTTAGGATTAACTGTGACAGACACTAGCAAGTGGCTAGCGGATAGAACATATCCTACATAAGTTTCACAAGGACATACTCTATGAGAGCGTGGCGGAGCCACGGCTGTACAGGACGATATTCCCCTCGGGGTGTGGCCGAGCCACTCTAGTATAAGAGCCAGTTATTATGAGGTGTTATGTGTTATGAGTGATGTCAATGTTATGATATACATATATATATGCATGTTATGTGAACAGTGGGGCACCACAGATAAACACAGTAAAAATTGGTTGCTCTCGCAATGTATGGTATGTTTCTTGCCCAGGGTAAATCTTTTATAATGGGGATCCTGGGTAAGTGGAGGCGCTGTGGTATGTAAATGTGTGTGTATTACCCCAGGCTCCCAGCTAGCGGAGGCTCAGCTCTCCTGAGCCACAGGTGTTAGACAGTCACCCGTAGTCCCTTAGGAAGGTGTTCAGAAAAAGGGCTACGTATATATATATATATATATATATATATATATATATATATATATATATATATACATATATAAATATACATATATATATTTTTTTTTTACATATATATATATATATATATATATATCATTATTTCATGTGATTTTTTTTCATAGTAAATTTTTTTGTATATTATTAGTAAATCCGAGTATACTTGAGTGCTACATATGGGATACTTTCATATATATATATATATATATAGATATATTATATACATATCTAGGGCTCGACTAATATATATATATTATATATATACATATATATATATATATATATATATACATATATATAGATATAGATATATTATATACATATATAGGGCTCGACAAATGCGGTCGCCCGGAGTGACTACTGTACATTTGACCTGCTGGAGAGGTGGTGCGGCATGTTGCTGCAGCGGCAGCATATTGCGGGGGCGGGCTGCTGAGTCTACCGGTATTTTCTGCATTGCAATGCCATGCCATGCAAACGGGATTCTCGACGTCAAGGAGATCAGGAGGCGGAGAACAAGAGGCAGCCTCTAAGCAGACTCTGCACTGCAGCTAAAGGCAAGCAGGCATTCTGGGAGTGCTTGGAGCGCACCAGTCCCGCGCCATGGAGAATGGAAGTGGACGCCACCGGAGCCAGGCTTGCGCATGCGCTGCCACGCCCGGCGACGCGAGGCATGTGCAGGATCCCAGAAGTAGTACACAACAGTGATCAGCTGCCTGGACCACACTCAACTCTGCTGCACAGGTGGGCCTCTCCCTTCTCAGCAGTCACCCACCCAGAAACCCACCCACCTAGTCACCCACCCATCCAGTCAGTCAGTCACCCACCCAGTCAGACAGTCACCCACCCAGAAACCCACCCACCTTGTCACCCACCCACCCAGTCAGTCAGTCACCCACCCTGTCACCCAAAGAGGGAGAATCACACCGGGCACAAAATCAGCCGCAGATCCGCTGCTCTCTCTGGATGGAGAGAAATGAGAGGCCAGGAAGGGAAGGGAGGAGCATGACAGACAAACGCTGCCAGCTGGATATCTTATTTACCCTATACAGACATATCTGCGTGCGCACCTTTCGTCAATACCGCAACCTCCTTCATTCTGGTCCCTAACGGAGCGGGAGTGCAGGTAGAAAGGGGAATGGGGACAGATGGGAGGGGGAGGGCAGGGGGAACGGGGAGATCGAACGCGCCATCAATCAGAAGCTATACCAGTGATTCTGCCCGCACTGCAGCTCCTGGCTCTCCTCCCTCCGCTCTCCTCCCCCCTCCTCCCTCCTCCTCAGAGCTCGCTCTAGCCTGCTGCTGTAGAGCGAAACTTTACATGTGAGCTGCAGGGGAGGAGGAGGTGCTCTTCTACTACATTCTTTGCTTGTGTGTGGTGTATGTGAAAGTGTGTGTGTGTGTGTGTGTGTGTGTGTGTGTGTGTGTGTGTGTGTGTGTGTGTGTGTGTGTGTGTGTGTGTGTGTGTGTGTGTGACAGTGTGTGTGTGACAGTGTGTGACTGAGTGTGTGAGAGTGTGTGTGTGTGACTGTGTAACGGATCGGGGGACTCACGCTTCCCAGCGTGTCCCCGTCACCCCAGGTCCCACGGTGGCTAGCCGTCCCGCTTCCCTACTTCCCCACTCTCTCTCCTCCTCCCCGAGCCGTTCCTCCGCGGCACGGTCTGCACGCCCTGGCACGCGTTCAGGGTACCCGCGCAGCTCCCTCACTGAGCGCGTGCGCTCCCGATCGCTTGGCACTCATCGAGGGACATGCGCCCCTCGGCGTGCCTCCGTTACCCCAGCCCTTACCGTACCTGGCTCCACTGCTCCTTCTTCCCCTCTGCTTCTCATGCCGAGCTCCTCCTCCGCGATACATCCCCGACGCCCAGGCACAGCTCGGTGCGCGCGCATAACAATCTTACAGAAGGCGCGCGCACCCACTCTAGTTTGCAGCCGTCCCCATGCACTGGCTCCGCCCCCCGTCAGTTGCAGGCAATTGCCCTGGATTACTTCCCTGTCTCCTCCCCTGCCCTCATGGACCTATCCCTGCAATTACCTAAACAAACCTCTGCTCCACCCCTCACCCCTATTGGCCCTTCTTCCTATATAACCCCACTCTGTCCTCTCAGTCCTTGCTCTACATAGCTTTCCTGTAGCTCCTGTGTATGCAGTGTCTATGCCCAGCTCCCTTGTCTGTTTCAGCTCTGGTTCCTGTCCCTGTCCCTGTTTGGATTCCCTTGATTTGAACTTGATCTCTACTTTGGACTTGACTACGCTGCCTTCTCCTGCCCTTGACCCCTGGCTTTCAGACATCACTACGCTGCTCTCTCCAGCCCCTGAACTCTGGCTCTTGGACATTACCCTCTGACCTCTGGCACCCCGGACTCAGCAAGTATAACGTTTACCCTTACTCCCCAGGCCCGGCAACGCAACTTACCACACTCCGGGCACGCCCTCACTGCTGTGGGTGCGTGTTATACCCTTACCCACCTCAGTACTGGGGACTGGCCAGGTCTGCGGGCATACAGGCATTACAGACTGTATGACTGTGTGAGAGAGTGTGTGACTGTGTGAGAGAGTGTGTGACTGTGTGAGACTGAGTGTGTGTGTGTGTGACTGTGTGTGTGACTGTGTGTGTGTGTGTGTGTGTGTGTGTGTGTGTGTGTGTGTGTGTGTGTGTGTGTGTGTGTGTGTGTGTGTGTGTGTGAGAAAGTGTGAGGAGAGAGAGACTGAGAAGGAGAGAGAGAGAGAGAAGGAGAGAGGGAGCTGCTATACAGTACTGTCCCGCGTATTGTACTGTATTATTTTCACCAAAGTCACAAATCAAATTCCCAAAAATATATCAAAGTCAGTGAAATAAATGTACCTCACCTTCATGCCCTTCCAGTAAAAATACTGTACAGTAGAAGCTATGTCCTCCCCTTCATCCTTCCTACATAATTTTTACATAATTTTCCGTTCATCCATTTGGATCTGCCAGCACTTGTAAGAAAAATCAGCTGACATTAAAGATTTTATTTCAATAAAGCCTACTGTTTTTATTTTGGTTACAAATGCATTATGTACATCAGTTATGCACATATATAATGTTTGCAGTACAGTAAATGCATTGTAAAGTGGAAAAAAGGTAGTGCTTCACTTTAAGTACATTTTCACTTAACATACATGCTCCGGTCCCATTGCGTATGTTAAAGCGGGGTATGCCTGTATATTTTATCTTATATACCCTATTTATCCCTATACCTACACCGAAATAACCTATACTGCTTTCTTCCAGATCTGACTCTCAAGCTTCACATGGGAGACATCAGAATCCCCCCTAACCCAGAAGACAGGTAGGGAACACCTCCCTTCCAATGTATAACATTGCGGGAATGAGGGTACCTGGACATTGATGGACTGCGGATCAGGTAAGATCCCAGGCGGGATTGCTGCTTTAGAAATTGTGAATCGGGGGCATCCGGACACTGGTTAAGGGGTTCAGGAAACTAGTCATTCACATCTGGTTTTTTTTTCTAGATTATTGAGGTAATCTGACATTTTCACACACACACACGTAACTATGTAGCAAGGAGTAATTGTAGAAAAGTATAACTGTAATACAATAAATAAACTGTTATGTCAAAAACTAATGTTGTTATTAGTTCTTATTAGGAATTTATTAAATTTTTTAAATGGGGGCGGGGATAGGGGCGGGTAGCTTTTTTGGTTCGGCGAGTAGATTTTTTAGGTAATTTGTTAAGATATATATATATATATATATAACAGAATAAATGAGTTCTTCAGTATTAGGTGATACCGTTTTTATTTGGACTAACAATTTATGTCATAGGACAAGCTTTCGAGAGTACTCCTCTCTTCCTCCGGTCATAATACTGATTGACAAAGGAATCTATACCCTGTTCATTTATGTAACTGTATTTGTAACCATGTATTATTTGTCAAATTAACTATGCCCAGGACATACTTGAAAACGAGAGGTAACTCTCAATGTATTACTTCCTGGTAAAACATTTTATAAATAAATAAATAATCTATGGCTAAAACAGTGTTTGGGAGAGCAGGATAAAAAAAAACAAAAAAAACAGAGATGTACTGTAGATAAGGTAGGGTGAGAAAGTGTTTGAAGACATGGAAGGATAATGAAACAGTGACAAAGAACGGTATGGAGGGAGAAGGGGATGCTGTGTAGGGGGGGGGGAAGGTGTGGATAAGAAGAGAGGCTGGCAGGACAATTACCCATATCCGCATGAAGTCCTTTTGTTTTGGTGTCAAAGAGTCTTATCATTCTGAGTTCAAATGTTTTCCGTTCTTGGGTGCGTTTAAACATTCTATTGAGGATTTTGATTTTTAAATCATTTATGGAATGATCTGGTTGTGAGAAGTGATGTCCCACAGGTGAGCAGTATCTTCCTTCTTAGTGGTGGAGTATAGAGTGTCTGTCCATATTCATTCTGCCTTGAAGTTTTGGGCTGGTTTCCCCAATGTAGCATCCTTGGTCACATTTTTTGCATTGAATCATATACACTATATTCCTGGATGTGCAGCAGTATGATCCTTTAAAATTGAGTGTTCCATGGTTGTGACTGGCTGTCGGATCTTGGCATATATGTTTGCAGAGTTTGCAACGTGTGTTGTTGCACGGTTTTGTTCCATTATCAGTGTCTTTAAGTTCGTTTTATATATATATATATAAACACATACATACATACGGCACTCCAAGTTACAGAAAACCCCGGTTCCAAAGATATTTCCTGTTGAAATCACAGCTATAACAGACGTTATTACCCCAAGTAATGTGAATTAACGCACAAAATAATACATTAAATAACATGTGCATTATCTCCTTAATCATTGTTTTCAATAGCTCTACTAGTAAATAATGTAGCAGTGTTAACACAACACATAGTCCAGGAGAAATGTTATGACCACTGGGGTCAGCCTAACTCTGGCAGCCAATAGAAAGCCATGGCATCATTACGAGATTACACAGCAGCTTCTGATTGGGTGATCCCTGAGCCATCATTTAAATTGTTTCTTGCAAATACTGTACTGGCAAAAGCAAAAAATCTAATATCTCCCTAATTGCAGGATTCCGATACATTTGGAGCCGCAGTTCAGTGTGACGGTGAGGGTGTAACCAGGCCATCAATAAAGGTATATTATGCCCGGCTGGTTACCTCTGAGCCATATTTGGGTTTTAGAGGATCAACTCTTGAACCTATCTGTCGTACATGAAATGCATATGATTGTATGACAATAAAGAATTTATGTGTGTTTTACCTTTCCAGGAGTGCTAACCAGTGGAGATTGAGAGGCTATGAGTTTCAAGGGGGGGGTTTCCATGCTTCAACACAGACCAGAAAGGTAAATGGGGCATAGGGATATGTGTATCCCGGGTACAGTCAGGGGTCCCTAAGTTAGTGAGGGTCCCCCAGTATATGCCCAGGTTCCCCCGAACCAGTATAGAGGTTCTGGGGGTTACTCCAACCATATGAGGTTGCGAGAGTTTTTATGAAACCTAAATCCTATTTTCACTAACGCAAGGAGATACAGCTCTGGGAATGAACCTATGCGTCTTTTCATTCTACTCTGGGACTTAGAAGAAATATGGTGAAAAATATTTTGTGTTTCATAAATGTGTAATAGCCCAGAAGGCTATGAGGTCTAAGTCAGGTTTGCAGTGTGTGAGGGATATGGCTAGTTGGAATAAAAGTATAGAGCCCCATTCAACCCCTCATAACCAAAAGACTTAGAATAAAAGTGTAAAAGTATATTTTATTAAACTGGTACAGTATGTTTAAAACGTATTATGCTTGTGCACTGTAAAATAAGCTGAGACTTTCAAAGCTGGTATTCTGAGTGAGCCAGATGGCTACCAAACTGTGGTGCCACTGTATCTACTCGGGGTCCGGACTTGAAAGCCACAGATGCTGCCAGAGGTGTGAAGAACATTTGGGCAGGATGGCTAGGTGAAGTACCCACGTCCTGGGATCAATACAAGCCGTTCCGGCTAGTATTCGCCTTCCCAGCCTGGAGGCACCTAACCCAGCGGGTGACTTCTGCATAACAAGTGGCTAAGGTGGCAAACTCACGCATGTCCTTGTTTCGTTCAGAAGATCCGCTTGCCTGAAGCCTGGTTTCAGGACACTGGCAGCCATCTGATTGGCTGGTTGTAAAGTTCCCTCGCTGTAGTATTTTGTGAATGAACGCCAAAATACTATAAGAAACCCTGCAGCCAATCTGGTGTTGAGATTCTCTATGGTTTGAGCGCCAAGACAGCAGCCGCAAATTTGAAATCACCAATAGATGCTCTTGGAGAAATAGACGCAAGACGGCTTCAGAAATTTCAAGGGAAGAAATTTTCTAAGTCCCACTTTTCGGGGCCGAGTTCTGAGAAGAGAACGTAGCGGTCGCGGCTGGAACTACAAGCCGAAAAGAGTACCAGGATGTTTGGTACTATCTCCCAGTCAAGGGATTTTGGCATCTCCGGAAGAGATACAGCGGTGGCGTCAGGAACTTCACACCGATTTGAGTTCCAGGACATCTCGGGCTAAGTCCCTGTCAACTACAAACTTTGTTTTATGGACTGTAGAAGCTAGGAAAGTCTAGTTTTTTCCTTCAGACCCCCAGTAAGTGTGTCTTCCTATTTTATTTTGTAATCCACTGTGTGTACGTCTGTTTCAATTGAATAAATGACAATTTGTTTTATCATTTGGTTTTGCTCAGTGATATGATCCCGGTATAAAGGTGTAAATGACTGGTCTCCCGTGACAATCAGCTCCACAGATTCCCTGGTTCATATAAAGTTAAAAAAATAATTACTTGATTTTGGAAGAGATTGCTGTGGTAAAGTGGTTTTCTACATTATATAGCACTTTGGGCCTTATTCTACATATGCCAAATTGTTTTCGCCAGAAAATCCCTTTAAAGTACATACAGCTGCTATGTTAGTAAGTATAGACTGACCCTCTTCATAGCAGGTTGAAGCATTCCATGAGAAAGTGCAACATGTGCGTGAATCGTGTCGGAGGACATTTTCTGTTCTGAATACCACTTATCTATGTTCTAATAAAACCTTTTACTAGTTTTTCACTACCTGGGTTCCCTGCTTTTTCCTTCGTGGATTTTTTGGATATCATTTGAGTGGCCCGGAACACTGTCACAGTCTGCTGAAGCGCTTTCTTGTTTTGCTCCACACATAACTTAAAATATAAGGTGCAAGGACTGAATGAAGTTATGTGAGCGAAAACAGCAATACTTCCAAGAATGTTTTTAATATATATGTACCAGGGAATGCCATGGTTTAAATGTGTTACTGTACTTTAGGCTCCAGTGACTTAGTTTCTGATATATTAGCATTTTACCCTAGTACAGAAAGAAAATATATTTTTTTCATCCAAAAAGCCATGGATCCCAAAAATATTGCAATGTTCATTTGGCCCATCTGAGTTAAGCTGACCCAGTGGCCATGTTAATTCCAGTGTGCAAGAAATAAAGTCTAAGGGGAAAGCTGTTAACCGCACAGCAAACAGCATCTCGCACTCAATTTTCCTCCTCACTTTTAAAGCTTTAGGCTAAGGCCCCGGTATCTCCGCTGCAACACGCGCCCACGAGATTGGCGGCGTGTGCAGCCGATTACCTGGTCTGCAGCTCACTGCAGGAAGAGACCGGGGGGGGCGTGGCGGGGGAGTGACAGGGGCGCGGCCATGACGTCACCCGGCAGGTTCGCCCTCATTGGCTGAACCGCCGGGGGGCGTGCCGTATCACTCGACGCGAGTCCTGCTCTCAATTCTATTGAGAGCAAGAGCAGCTCTCGCCCCAGCGCTGCGGGCCCCCCTCGCAGCGGGCTCGGCGCCATTGAGGGGAGGGCTCTCGTCCGTGCAGCATCCGCCACAGCGGACGCTGTAGTAGGCAGCGGGGTCAAGGCCTTACACTCTTCTGCCCCTCCTTACATCTCAGCCCTAATTTCTCGCTATGCAACATCCCGACTCTTGCGTTCTTCTCAAGGATGTCTTCCTTCTACCCCCTTTGTATCTAAAGCCCTCTACCGCCTTAAACCTTTTCACTGACTGCCCTGCACCTCTGGAATGCCCTTCCCCTCAATACCCTAGTAGCACCCTCTCTATCCACCCTTAAGACCCACCTTAAGACACACTTGCTTAAAGAAGCATATGAATAGCACTGTGGATATTCTGAACACATGATACATAAAGCTTTGCCCCCTGCAGACGCACTTACCAGAATTCCCTCCTACTACTGTATGTTCTCCCTACCTACCAATTAGATTGTAAGTTCCTCGGAGCAGGGACTCCTCTTCCTTAATGTTACTTTTATGTCTGAAGCACTTATTCCCATGACCTGTTATTTATATTATTTGTTATTTACAGTGGTTGACAAATCACCAAAAAATCTACTCGCCACACAAAAAAATCTACTCGCCACCTAGTACTAAACGTGTGCTGCTTGGGCCAATATTTACTCGCCCGGGGGTTAAATCCACTCGCCCGGGGCGAGCAAATGTATAGGTTTGTCAAACACTGGTTATTTATATGATTACCATGTGTATTACTACTGTGAAGCACTACTGTATGTACATTAATGGCGCTATATAAATAAAGACATACAATACAATACAATACAACAGTAGGATCCCCAAATCTAAAAATATTGATGTGGTTAAGCTTCAATTACTGCTTTAAGAATGAAAAGACTTTCACAGAAACAAAAAATATATATTATCCCAACACAGTTTTGTAACACGGCATTAATATGGGTATCAGGTGGTGTAAAGTCTCATCACATAAAACTAGTGCCTTACACAATAATGTACTATAGTGGCTGAGCTTTAACTCATTATTCTATCATTTTTGCACGCTTCTTATCAGATAAGAGGTAACTGGCAGCTGCACTAAAGGAATACTATCTGAAACAGGCACCAAACCAAAAATTCCCTCTCCTATTGCGATTCAACAGAAACCCTTGTTGTGACTGTACGAGGGCTAGGCTTGGAAGCTGATCACCAAAGAGGTCACTTTGACACAGCAAAGCCCATTTTGCTATGGCATAAAGAGCTCAGCTCTCTAGCCGAACTGTTACCTGGGAAACATGTACAAAAAAACACACACAAGTATCCCAAGGGCAAGCAATCTGACTGCAGCAAACGGAGGGGGAAAAAACACCATTGCACAGGACAGTAATCATACACGAGCTTTGAATTTGCAAATAAAAGAGGACATCCCAGAACTAAGAAAGAAATAATATAATTGATGCATATGTAATTATATACTTATTTTACATTGTTTTAAAGAATATTGAAATAAAAAACTAAAAACATGCATTAAATATTTTTTTATGGCTTACTTTCATTTGCTTTTGTTTGTTTCATTTTGTATATGAAATAAAAATGTGGTATAAATAGACTAAAAGGTAAAATGGCACACGTGTTAGAATTACCACAAAAAGAGGGCTCTGGCTAATTTTTAGTAAGGCTGTCTCGTTTTATTTTCATGTCCTAAACCTCTGGCACAAAATACGTCTTACGAAGATGATGTCAACCGTAATTCACACCTGGTTTCATTGCTCTGCACAAGAAAAAGAGACAATAACCGCAAGAAGTGCAAAGCATAATGTATACCACATACGCCTTCCCAAACTCCTTTTCTTGCTCCATAGATAAACACTATCCCTATAATGCATGATAATGCAAATAGGGCAAAGGTTTAGCAACATACCGTGATATACTACAGGCAAGTGATGCACATCCTACGTGGCACATTTAAATTAATTTAAGGAGCAACCATTATTAAAATGTAAGAAACTGGCAACATATCCAGTTTTTCCTCCTTATGGCTCTAAAGGGTTAACTACATATATGTATCATGCTGTAAGTGTATAAGATACCTCTTACAAGATGAATTCATGGGCGTAAATAGGAACAACAAATAAGGAATTTATTAGGACTCAGAGGCACAAAGCTAAGCTATACTTTTGTTGCAAGACTCGGAAGCCTGAATACAGAAGAATAGTTGTTTGCAGTGATAACAAGTGTGGTACTTACCCTGTGGGTGGTTTCGTTAAAGTCTCCATGGATACTTCTCGTTAAAATTTGCTTGTAAAACCCCTTTCTAGGAACTGGAATAAACACTGACCACATTAATTATTTCTTCCCAAGCCGTCTGCTAGGTTACCTATTGTGAAGATACATCTCTGAGCTGAAAAGACAAGAGTAAAGTGAAATGAGCAAAGCTTAATTACTTTAAAGTTCAAATTAAAAGCACTGTACAAATAAAGATGGGGACAGGTGACTTTCCCTGCTGGGTAACAACTAGTGACTCTCCAGTTCTGTTAGACCAGTAGACAAATTTACTCTGCAAATCCTCCCGCACTGGAGTTCAAATCAGCATGTTTACATCCGTATGGTATGCAACTTGGGTACTGGAGCACAGGGGTGTACGTGTAGACATTATCGTGCTGTTGCACTGTGATTATTAATAATTATATATATATTCCCAAGGAAGAATATCCCTCTGTGGGATCGAAACGTCAGATTTTTGTGTCTGGAGTTCTGCCTTTCTTTGCTGTTCCGCTGCCCTGCTGGATGGTAACATATATGCATATATATATACCATAATACTGAGTTAAGTTATGGTGATTAAAAAAAGTGTCAAAAACCCTCCACAGGAAAGCAAATTGCAGGTTGCAGACCTGCCTAAGACATGCAGATGAGCATACAGTTGAATTTGCATATATATATATATATATATTTTTTTTAAGTGCAATGCCACTATAACTATATATATACAGTAGTTTTATAGATATATATATATATATATATATATATATATATATATATATATATATATATATATATATATATATTATATATATATATATAAAAAGTTATAGTTATAGTGGCATTGCACTAAAAATTGAGTACTACCGGGTGCTTTAGCTGCCAAGAGATTGGGTATAATTGACATATGCAAAATTAGTAATAGACTTGTTGCAATTTTGCATAAATTCTGGATTGCCCACTATTACTTTCTATTTTATAGAGAGAGAGAGACTGGGAATAAACAGTAGAGAAAAAGGTTTAATGCAAAAAATTGAAATTTCTTTCTATCAAGAACCTTTCTTCTTTTGCGAGATATATATATATATATATATATATATAAACAATATTACCATTCTTGCGTCCGGTAAGAATAGACTGCACTCAGATCCAGTATCCAAAAATTCTGTATTAGGCATAAGTACAGACAAAGGCCGCCCAATCCGACGTTTCGGTCCTGGAATGGGGCCTTTCTCAAGGGGGTACTTATGCCTAATACAGATTTTTTGGATACTGGATCTGAGTGCAGTCTATTCTTACCGGACGCAAGAATGGTAATATTGTTTATTATATTCTTTTGAGACTAGCACCTGCTTTATACACAATTACCTTGAGTGCTAGCTATGTACTGTTGTATATATATATTATATATACACACAGCTCAACCCCCTTATAACGCTGTGCTTGGGGTCCAAAGAAACACATCGCGTTATAAGCGGATCGCGTTAGAAATAATGTACAATTGTGTGCATTGTACAGTAAAGTATTTAAGACACTAATAATAGTGTTGTAAAGTATTCATAAATACAAAAATTGGGAACAATGCTTGCATCGCGTTATAAGTGGATTCGCGTTGTAACGGATCGCGTTATAACAGGGTTGAGATATATATATATATATATATGTGTATATATATATATATATATATATATATATATATATATATATATATATATATATATATATATATGTAGAGGCAACTGGAAAGTGACTTTCTTTCTACCTGTCACTTGAAACCGCTTACATACATTCGATACATCTATGACATCCTCCTGATTTGGACCTCTGGTGCACAGGACCTCCTACAGTTCCATGAGAACTTCAATACATTCCACTCAACCATCAACCTCAAACTAACCCAGTCCTCGGACGAAGGCCTTAGACACCACCATTACTATAAAGAACAACCAACTACAGACTTCTGTATACCACAAACCTACAGACAGAGCCAGCTATTTGAGGGACCAAAGCTTCCACCCGACACATACTAAGCATGGAACCATCTACAGTCAAGCCATACAATACAACCGGATATGCTCCGACACAACAGACAGAGGCCAGCGGATTACAGCCTTGAGATCGGATTTCATAAACTGTGGATATAACCACAGAATTGTAGAACAGCAAATCCACAAAGCCACCAGAATACTAAGAAGTGATCTCCTTGAATACAGACAGAAAGAGACAAGCGACAGGGTAATTTTGGTGGTCATATATAACCCACACCTAGAAGCCCTACGCAAGATCGCCAGGGAACTACAACCCATCCTCCAGGATGATACAAGACTGCAACAGGTCTTCCCTGAAACACCCTTATTATCATACAGACAACCTCATAATCTCAAGAAAATGATGGTTAGGAGTAAAGTATTCAACAGTACAACTGAATGCGGGACAAAACCATGCCAGGACGCAAGATGCAAAACCTGCGCAATGCTCCACACAGCGGACACAATACAAATACCACACACGAATCTGGTGTACAAAATAAGAGGAATGTTCACCTGTTCCTCCAGAAATGTTGTGTACCTCACTCATCATGTGCATGAAATGCCCAGCGGACTGCTACTACATAGGTGAGATGGAACAGGGGCTAAACAAGAGAATGAATCTGTATTGCCACAGCATCACACGCGGAACAAGAGACAGTCCTGTCAGCGAACATTTTTCTGACTCATAAGGGCTGTTCTATAGAGTGTGCGGCCGTGCGCGCGCGCGTGCCTGTGCGAACGCACTTGCACGTGCTGCACGCTTTTTGTGTGTATGCTGAGCTGTGAGCTGTGTGAAGGTACTGTGTCTTTATGTGTGTTTGTGCGTATGTATATGTGTGTATGTGTGTGTGTGTGTGTGTGTGTGTGTGTGTGTGTGTGTGTGTGTGTGTGTGTGTGTGTGTGTGTGTGTGTGTGTGTAATTTATTATTTATTTAAAAAAAAAACACTTTCGTAAAAATAAAATATTTATTAACATTGTACAGACACGTGCAGACACACACATACATACACACATACACATGCATACATACACACACATACATACATTTCAGCACGGGTAGCGGCGCGAAAAGATTATTTCGCCCATCTTCCCCGCTGTCGTCCGGATACATGCTCACTCCCATGCGCGCGCGGCCCTTGTATAGAAGGGCTGACAAACCTCAGACAATTATAATTGTCGCGCATGCGCACGGCGTAGCGCACGCAGACCACTATATAACAGCCTTTAGATGAATGATCTGAAGGTAGCAATACTCAAAGGTAATCTTAGAACTCCGAAAGAGAGACGGTTGCATGAATACAAAGTTATGCAACTCTTTGGGACACTTAGCGGTGGCCTAAACCGAGACCGCAGTTTCATGAGTCACTACTGACACGAGAACTCTCTTCCCATGAGTGCTAAAGGCCATGTCTATACATACTGCGCCATATGATTGCACACACCGCTGTCTCTTACACATACAGTACAAATACTCTATGTAATTTCATCCCTATATACCAATAGGGACCACAGAGTATCTACACACACTTTTAGTAATGGAACACCCTCGCTTACATTTCCACACCTATCCACACCATTGGTATACTGTACAGTCCCACTCCACACACACACACATTTTGTAAAGTGCTGTATACACTGTGTGCGCTTTTAAAATTTACATGAATACATACACGCACACATACAGACACACTCTTACATCACGAACATTCAGGGACTATTTAATACCGCAAGTCATAAATCGCATACAGCACAGGGAGGGATAGGTTTCAGTCACAGATAACATTTCAAGATGCAGTGTTTTTGAGTTAAACCTTGCTTGCTTTATTCATTGTAACAACGCCGGAAGAAGAGATCAGTGGATCTCGAAAGCTCACACAAATAAAAGCATTTCGTTAGCCACAGAACGGTATTGTCTATTCATTTTTGATATATATCTATATATATAGATATATATATATATCATATATGCTTCGCTGTGGAGGGTTTTTGTCACTTTTTTTTTACCCACCATAACTTAACTATATATACGCGCACACACAACATACAATTACACTTTCTCTGCAAAGCATAATACTGTATTACATTATTATTGTCTTCATTATTATTGTGTAGTGTCTTCTGCTGCTGAGTAGTGTCAGGGAGTCTCACTGCTGCATCCCAGCCCTAGGCAGCAGCTGAGCGAATAGAGAAGCTTCTCCCTACCTGCCCCCAGCAACCCGTGCCAGAGAGACACAACATTAACCACATGGTAACAGGACACCCAGCACAAACACACAGGGGGCAAGTCAGGAAACATACACCCTACTTAACGTACAGGGGAAGAAGCAGGCATAAAAGGAAGGCTACAGGTATCTCTACTTGCACAGATCTGCTCTGCCCACGCTTTCCTGCATTCAACTGCTGCTGCTTGCACTGAGCCCCACGTACCTTATCGCAGTGAGAAGGAATGGTAGGCTGTTGTCTAAATGGTTACTGATGATCTCTCTGGGCGGGTTATTAGGAATCCCCAGAGCTGTCATACAGTGCGTGGGGACTAGCTGCTGGTTGGTAGTGGAAATATCAGCCCGGTGTTTCCCCCTCCCTCCTTGTAGTGCTGTCTCTGTGGTCTCAAGGGACTAATATATCCCATCCCCCGCCTCCTGGTAGCAGCTGCCAGCGCTGTGTAAGAGCAGCTTAGTTTTCCCAGGCCCTCCCCTGACTGCTGCCTGCTCCCTGCTCTGCCTGTCACCCACTTGCTGCAAAGCTGCCTGTTGGAAGTTATCATGGGAGGGATATGTGGGCAGGGACAGAGGAGGAGAGAGTGTATTTTTGCATTGGTAGTGCACAGTGTGTTCTACCAGCGTATAGGCAGGGGTGCAGGAATGATTTTTGGGATGGGGTATTGTACATACAAAATCAATAACATACATACAGTACATTATGATAATATAGTATAAACCCTGCACCCTTAGTTCCAGCACCCATAGTTGTTACTCATAGAGGAGCACATTAATGACTACCCAGAACAATGGACTAATAAAAGGTTGATTGATAAAAGTTTGTTCAGGGCTTTAGAAATATTACTGGTATTTATTTTTTTCACGCATACTTATTTTTAAAATCTATTTGTACGATTGGGAGGATTATTTGGCAGGAACATGAGTACTGTAAATATTGACCACATTGGGCTTTATGTATCTAAGCAAATGTGCAATATCTAGGCAACAAAAAATGGTTTTAAAGAAAAATATCCCATCCATAATATTTTGTCTCCGATGCATCTGGTGCAGTTTGTTTTGTCCCAGATGTGCACCACTTCTGCATTGTAAATGTGTGTGTGTGCGTGTTTATTCAGTATATCGCCAACAATGTATGCAGAACTATATTACTTGTACTAGATTTTCAAAGAGAAAATTCCATTATCTTTCAGTTGTATTCCCGGTTTTGCAGCCAGGAGACATTACTAAACAGAACACACAGGTGAGGGGGGATCATTTTTAGCCACAGTAGCAATTCAAACACAGTTCCTATGAATTAGCGCTGAAAAGGCTTTTTTAGTGCACCATAAGCGGATGTTAAACTCATTTTCAATTGCTCTTTTGGGTGTCGCCTACGATCTAACCCACAAATGTCTCAATTTTCGCCAGCTGCATCAAAAATATATATATATTTAATTTGTTTTGCCACACTGAAATTCACTGCGCTTGGTGTACAGGTGCTAATGGTATTTATTTCTGTGTGCCAAAAAAATCACTTACATTGTTTGTTTCAAAATTGTCCACCAAGTTTAGTTTGGCTTAAACGTTAAAAAGGCTGTTAATAGTGTTAACCTAGAATTAAATTTGTTATGTATCAACAATATATAAATAATTGATACTGCACAGCATGGTTATTCTAAATCTTATTGCGCTAATAGTTATATTTCCTAATACTAGTTATTAAAGATAAAATACACATCATTCTGTTTTAATTTAAATTGTACCAGTCAGATGCAATTCAATATGAGGGATGTGTAAAAAATTACTTTAAACAACAAATTATGCATCATATTGTATGAATTCACATAATGAGCTTTATACATGCGATACACATTTTTTGAAGGTTTGTATTACTTTTTAGCACTGAATATTTTAGTGCATAGACCCTATGGGGTCTGTTCATGAAAGGTTGCAAAGCCAGGGCAAATCTTCACCAGATTTACTGCATAAATCCTATAATTTTCAATGGATTCATGTTCATTGATAAATCTGCTACTGTTCCTTGCTCCAGTTTTGCACCCGGAAGATGGGCACACATGACATTTTGAGTTTTACAGTACATACGCTATTGCAGTGTTTTTTCCACATTTAAGAGCTCAGCTACCCTTTACATGCTTGAATAACCAGTATAGCCTGATCCCCCCTGGGTTCCTCTTGCCACCCCTCCCCCCTCCTTACCTCGTGGAGCGCGGCGGCAGTGTAGTGTGGCTGCGGGTGGTACGACCAGAGACCAAGGTGGACTCGCTGTCAGTCATGGAGGCAGAAAGGTTGCGGTCAGCCGTGCAGGGAGCGCTCCGGTGCTTCGCGGCGCACCCAGTTAGCAGGGGCCACCATGTTGAGGCCAAGGTACAGATGGCTTCGGAGAAGCTTGCGCCTGCGTAGGACAGATGTGGGCATACGCAGCAGCACCAATAGTGACGGCCATTAGGGGAATAGCTCCACAGGGGAACTACAAGCCCCAGCAGCCCCTGGGAGGAGATTACATGGCGCGCAACAGCCAATAGAGCTGTGAGGATACATTTGGCGTATCATTGGAGTGCCGTACTACTTGCCACTGGGCAAGAAATATGCCTGGAAGATGCTCCTCAGGCACCAAATCAATCAGAGGCCTGCCCGAGGGTTACCCACTCATATCCTGGACTATCACCTCCCATGGCCGCGTCCACCTCGGGACTCTCCTCAAAGGTTCCCTATCCGGCTGAAGGGTCTTCCTCCACCCACACCCCTGGGGGATGGAGGACTAAAGCCCTGGTCTCGAGTACACCAACCAGGGCAGTCTTACCCATACCCCGGGTAACTTTCACTCCCAGTACCCTGCTAGAGGCATCCTGCTGAACTGAGACTCCACACACATCAGCTGCCCCCAGCCGGTATGAGAGTAGCCCTATGCAGACTCCTAGTCCAGCATCAGCATACTAAAGTCATCTGTCAAGTGGTAGCCCGAGTTTGGAGTGACCCTCCCGCAACTAGTGGAGGCCGTAAGGATGTCTTCTCAGTCTCAGAACTAAAGGAAGCTCAAAGACTTTTCCGGGATAACCCCCACACTCAAGGGAGAAGAAGGGATCACTTTGTGGAAGGAACACACTCTTAAGGTTCTGGACGAATGGCCCTGCACTGAGGTCGTGAAGTGGCAGCGAATCATGAAGTGCCTGCGACCCCCTGCCTCCACAATAGTGAGCATGCACTGGGAGGAGAACGTGGATGTGACGGCTCGGGCGTTGTAGATTTTCAACACGAGGCCTATGGCTTGGAGGATGACGAGAGTGAGCTCTGGGCCAAATACTATGCCCTCCGCCAGAAAGAAGGTGAGAAGCTGTCGGCGTTCATCCACCGCATACAATTGGTGTTGTGGCCGCTAATCACAAGTAAACTCATCCCCGCCTCCGGTGTGGATGAAGCCCGACGTAAGCAGTTCCTGCATTGGTTTCAGCCTATGGGACCCCCTACTTCATGAGATACAGGCCCCGTTATGGGGTGCCAGTATCCTCCTGCAGGATTTAAATCCTCCGTTCACCTGAAGAGGGAGCTTTAAAAGCACAGGGGATACCGGCACCCCATAACGGGGCCTGAATCTCATGAAGTAGGGGGTTGCTGAGGCTGACACCAATGCAGTTCAGCTCAGGAGAACCCCTGCATATGTACACTAGTATTAAAATGTATATGTATTCGGTACGATCGCCTGTAAGAGCCGTGCATGGAAACGCAGCGTCTCCATGCAGCTCTTACAGGCTGCTTTTTTTTCAAACAGCTATCGCGCTTTAGATTTTTAAGCACGATAGCAGGGGGGGAAATAACAGCTTACACAATTGGGCATGTTTTTGCCCGCACCTAAAGCTGCGGCCACCTTTATCCTAATGCGGCCGTAGCCGCGTCGCTCTGACAACCGCGGCCAGATTCGGTCTGTTTTTTTCCCACAGCGGTTTCTGGTATGTTAGCGCTTGGATTTTTAGCGCTGTCTGCTATACTGCAAGACCGTCTAAAAACACAGGTGGGCATTCGCGAGCTGTTGTCTTAAAAGTCTAATAGCAATTCAACCTACAGTATAGTACAGCCGTACATTCTCTGCAAGTCTGTGTGCGCTCGCAGTACTGTAATTGTAAAATGAAACGCATAGGCGTGTTACAGTATCACATTTTCGGCGCATACAGCGCTCTCCCTCTCGCTCCCGCGCACACACAAGGCTAAAGTACTATTTCGTTGTAGAAGAGATCCGAAGATTCCAGCGGTGCACAGCTCGTAGGAATGGGAGACCAGCAAGGTGTTGATTAAAAATAGATTTTTATTGAAAAAACATGGTATGGGGGACACACTCTGACGCGTTTCGGACTGGCGTTGTCCTTAATCATCTATGCTGGCTCTCACTTCTCTTCGTTATTCAGGTTACGACCCAGCTTGGTTACGACTCTCTGGCTATGGACCCCGGCTCTCACTTGACCTCGCTGCTTCTCATGCCCCTTGATCTCAGCTTGGACTCCGACCTTCTGGATCTCTTCTCTCCCAGACCTTGGCTAACGGCTACACAACGTTTCTTCTTGTGCCGGCAAGTATTGCTACAGCTATTTTCACCTGGCCTGGCAACGTCAAAACACCACACTCCGGACACAATCCTTCTGCTGCGGGTACGTGCATATATACGTCCCCACCTCAGTATAAGGGACGGGTCTGGTCTGCGGGCAGCACCTGCGTAACATTTTGTCGAGCCCACAAGACGCAGACCAGATTGATCTGGCCTCTATGATGACGGCCATGTATCAACAAATCCAGGCCTTAACTGATCAGATGGCTCTCCTCACTCAATAGGTACAGGAACTTTCATTTCAGGCACCACCTGTGGCCGCACCGCCGGCGCAGGTAGAACCGGTGTCCGCCGCGTCTACAGGCCCGAAGATTCTGGCACCCAAGCCGTATGTGGGGGATCCGCACGCCTGTCGTGGATTTCTCAATCAATGCGAGATTCAGTTTGAGATGGCCCCGCAGCAGTATTCCAATGGTCGTAAGAAATTGGCATATGTTTACAGCCTGCTCACGGGAAATGCACTGGCATGGGCCTCCCCAATCTGGGAACTACGTCCCGAAATCACCCGAGATTACGCTGCCTTTAGACGAGACTTTCGACAGGTCTTCGATACCCCAGCACGCCAAGAAACTGCTTCTGACTCTCTGCTTAAGCTTTCACAGGGACGTCGGGCCGTGGCCCAGTATGCCTTGGAGTTCAGGACCATAGCGGCCGAGACACGATGGGATCAGGAGGCCTTAGTCTCAGTCTTCTGGCGTGGCTTAACGAATTCTGTGAAGGACAAACTAGCCTCACAACCCAGGCCAGGACTTCTGGAGGAACTCATCTCCCAGGCCATTCGAGTGGATCAACGTCTTCAGGTACACTGCACTGAGCCCGAAACACCCTCCTTGACCCCTTTCCAGGAAGGAACTTCCCAAGAAATTGACCATTCCCATCTCCCTCTCTGGTCCTACCTTCCGCACCTCCACAGTGGCATTTATCGATTCTGGCGCGGGAGGAAATTTCATGGACCAGACCATCTCTGAACAGAACCAGATTCCATTCGTTAGGAAGAAGTCTCCCATTGCCTTGGTCGGGATTGACGACCTTCCGCTCACCCCGGCATATATCTCCTTGGAGACTTGCCCCCTCACCCTTTCTTCTTATTCCCACAAGGAGACCCTGGCCTTTGATGTAATCCATGCTCCTGGAACACCGTCACCCTTGGCTCACCTTGGTTGCAGAAGCACAACCCGCACATCAGTTGGACATCTCAAGATCCCATTGTCTGGAGGTCAAGGTTAGAGGAGTCTTCCCCACCAATTCTACTTCCGCCTCAACTGCTGGCTAATACAACCAACCCAAAGGGAGGTATACACGCCCCGTATGCAGATTTTCTGGATGTCTTCAGCAAAACTAAATCTGAGCTACTACCTCCACACAGATCATACGATTGTCCGATAGACTTGGTATCTGAATACACATTGCCCAAGTCTAAATCCTACCTCCTCTCTCTGCCTGAGTTGGAAGTGATGGACGAATATATTCGTGAGAACTTGAAGTGGGACTTCATGCGGCATTCCAATTCGCCCGCTGGGGCTGGATTCTTTTTCATTAAAAAGAAAGATGGTACTCTCAGACCGTGTATAGACTACCGGGGACTGAACCGCATTATGGTGAAGAACCGCTACCCACTCCCATTCATCTCTGAACTCTTCGACAGACTTCAAGGTGCTAACCTGTTTTCCAAGCTCGATCTACGCGGGGCATATAATGTCATTCGCATCCGGGAGGGCGACGAGTGGAAGACCGCCTTCAACACCCGTAGCGGCCACTACGAATATCTCGTGATGCCCTTCGGCTTATGCAACGCTCCAGCGGTCTTTCAGGACTTTATCAATGACATTTTTTGGGATGTCCTTAACCGTTTTGTAATTGTTTACCTGGACGGCATTCTTATTTTTTCTAAGAATCTACAGGCCCATGTTATCCATACGAAATTTGTGCTCTCCCGCCTCCGAGAGAACCGCTTGTTTTCCAAGATGGAGAAGTGCCTCCTTCACCAGTCTACCACCTCCTTTCTTGGGTATATTATTTCCAACAGGGGATTGGCCATGGATCCTGAGAAACTGAAAGCCGTAGAGGATTGGCCGCAACCGATTCCCTCAAGTCTATTCAGCGGTTTCTAGGATTTTCCAATTATTATCGTAATTTATTCGCAACTTTTCCACCATCATCACCCCGATCACGGCGCTGACCCAAAAAGGAGCTGATCCTTCGCCTTGGTCACCTGAGGCAGTCATGGCTTTCAAAACATTGAAACAAGCATTTGTCTCAGCTCCCATCCTCCGACACCCGAACACCAATTTTCCATTTACCCTAGAGGTTGACTGCGGGGCCGGTGCAGTCCTATCCCAGAGATTTTCTCCTCAGGATAAACTTCACCCTTGCGGTTTTTTCTCTAAGAAGTTTTCTCCAGCTGAGAGGAACTATGACGTGGGCAATAGGGAACTTTTGGCTGTCAAGTTTGCCCTTCAGGAATGGAGGCACCTATTGGAGGGGTCAAAAGAGCCGTTCATGATTCTCACGGACCATAAAAATATTTTATACATCGAGAGTGCCCACCGCTTAGGCCCCCGCCAAGCGCTCTGGTCGTTATTTTTCTCCATTTAATTTTATTTTGTCCTACATTCCCAGCACCAAGAATGTCAAGGCGGATGCCCTCTCTATGCAATATTCTTCTGAAGAGAGACTGGAGAAGACTACCGAATAAATCCTTCCCAAGCAAAAGATCCTCGCGGTCGCCGCATTCAAGAATCTTGAAAAAATCATCAAGTCTCAAAATCACCTTCCTAGTGATCTCGAGATATCGAAGGACACCTTGTACGTAGAGGCCAAGTTTATTCCTGAGATTCTGGATTGGGGGCACGCTTCCCGTTCGACAGGACTTCCGGGATTCAAAAGTCATTGGACCTCATCCGTCGCACCTTCTGGTGGCCCAATATGGCCAAGACCATCCTTGAATTTACTCGGGCCTGTCCGGTATGTGCATGCAATAAGATTCCTCGTCAGAGACCGCATGGTCTTCTCTTGCCTTTACCCATCCCGGAGCGCCCCTGGTCCCACATATCCATGGACTTTATTGTCGAATTGCCTAGGTCGAATGGCATGAACACCATTGTAGTAGTGGTGGATCGGTTTTCCAAAATGGCACATTTCGTTCCTCTCAAAGGATTGCCCTCCTTGCCCACCCTAGCCGATAGCTAAAAACTAACCAACTGTCGCGGTATCTGGACCACATCGACCAACTTGAACAAGCCACAACGACCACGACAACCTGCACATTAAGAAGTTACCGAGTTTAGTTTCTAAAGCGTACAAGTTCCAAAACTCAGGTTATTTCCTTTTTCGTTGTGGAACTATTCTCCCAAGTTACCCACAAGTTTGAGACATTCAAAGTTTGACAGTCAGTTTGAACTAATTTGAACACTTAAAAGGACTGATATACAATGTTTGTTTGAAACTGTTTTCTAGATAAAAATGTATTTGTAATATAAGTCTTAGTCCAATATGTTGTCCATAATAGAATTGGTCTCCCAATGTTCAGTTACCAATTCTTTATTATTACAGACTAAAATATGAAAGGTTACGTTTTAGGTAATTTTTTTCCATGTTTTTTATCCCTCTCCCCTATAGACTACGAAGCAGAGGATGCCAAACTATAGCTACCAGCCAACCCTACTTAATGCTTATAAAATTGAGAAAGGATATGTTGATGTAAACAGTTATAACACTCAATGCCCTCCATTCTTACTTTTATTTCCCTGATGTGTAAGATCACACACACAACCCACCCCGTATTCTTTGGGGTGATTTTGTTTTCCCTTTTCAAAGGCTTAGCTCCTAAACAAGGGAGCACTGAGGCGCTGAGCCGCTGGGCCACTGCCCGCCCCCTCATGTTCATTTAACCTGTGAGTGCAAGAGACTCGCACCACGGGTCCCACTATGGCTGGTTCCCCCCAAACAATGTTTGGAAGCCGAGGTCCTCGGTTTACCCCTCCCCATCCTCCCTACCCCTCCCCTCCTTCAAGTTTTGCAAGCATTTATCACTATCATGTAATAATAAGTATATCTCTCGTTGTATATGTTCCCATACCAGATCGTTTCCGAAGACGGATGCACCGACTCCTCAACTATATTTAAGTTATCACTCTGTTCATTTGTATTATAGAACCTTGAACCACCACCATGCCGATTAATATATATATTGCCATGCTCAGTAGCACTCCTCTGTGAAACTTATATGCTTATATATATGTTGTGGATATTTTGGGGGTTCAATATGAGCTTGTAGGTGTTCTGTATATTTTATAATTCTAGTTCAGCTAGTCTTAGCTGATTGGAGGGTGGCAACCTCCTACCTAATTGAAGCTCACTCCCTCCCACATTTAAATGGTTAAAAGCTCACTCCATGGCATCTCCCACTCTCAGGGGAACTTGCTTGCATACAGTGTGATTGTGACAAATCTATTACAGAGTGCTTTTCCTGGTAATGTACAGGTTATTAAAAGCTTCAATCAGACTTAGAACTTTGCAACTAATTTTGACAGATTTATTATAAAATCATTCTTCTTGGCAATGCACAGGTTATTAAGAATCTATATTAGTGTTAGGGACCCTTGAAACGTGGTCTGCCGTGCAGTTGGCTCAGGGGCTTACAACAATTTGGCCAAAATGTTAAACTAAAAGACCATTTTATTTATTAGTTATCTATACATGTATATTTAGGCACTGTACCGTGTATAAGTTTTACTGGATGTGCACTGAGCTTTGTCTGTGTTTTATGTTATGTCTTTGGTTTTAAATAAATATCCCAAAACACCAAGGGCTTAAACACCCCTCGAAAGAGACGTATTGCCCTTTTGGAAGCCAAAAGACTGGCAGGAGATATAATTTTGCTACAAGAACCTCATTTGAAAAAGGAGGATCAATCGCTGCTTTTCAGCAATGACTACCCTCTAGTCTACCACTCATCAGCTCCCACAAAAAAAAATGCCGTAGCTACACTTTTCCATAAAAATCGAAACTTCAAAGTAGACAAAATTAAAAGTGATCTCGCTGGGAGAATTCTAATTATTACAGGGTCACTGGACTCCACTGATATAACAATAGTCAACACTTATGCCCCTAACGAAAATCAAGAATCCTTTTTCCAGGAATTAACAAATGTAATTCTTTCTGTCCAGAAAGGCCTTTTAATTTTAGCAGGGGATCTAAATGCAATTATGGACCAAATCTATATCAATCTCCCAGTCTCCCTCCGCTTCAAAAAATTAGTTAATAGCAACGTAAAGGATTTCTCCTTTTTTTCTCACCCCCATAATAGCTATTCTCAAATTGACTATTTCCTAATAGACCAACAAATCAGCGATATTATTTCCTCAGCAGTAATTGCCCCCTCTGCTTGGGCAGACCACTCTACACTTATAACCAAATTGGCTGGCCTCACTTCCAAAAATAAAACAAGGTCGTGGTCCTTGAATAAATCCCTACTATTGAATATATATGTGGTGGGTCTGGGAGTTTGAGCTAGCTGGGAATGTGTGTTAATCTATGTCTGACTGGTAGCAGTCAATTGGAGGCTGTGGCACCTCCCCCCAAAACTCACTCCTCCTCCTTCACCTTTTTAACTTGGGAGGTCATTTCATTTGCTGCAGGAACAAGACCTATAATGGTTCTTCCCCTCTTACAGAGGTAAAAGGAAGGGTTCACAGTGTAGTGTAGTGTAGGACCTGCATTAATTTGGTTATACCTCAACGTTGGTATGCAGGCTTATGACGCTTTGGCCAAAGGGTTAACCAAATAACCAAGTATTTAATATTATTATTATTATTGAAGTATTTTACTTTATACTTTTCATCATATATGTTTTGTCAATGGGATGTAGCATTGGGCACCCCCTGTCTCTTGTTACAGCCAATAACTTCGACAGAGGTATTAGAAACAATAAAGGGGTTGAAAAATTCCAAGGCTCCGGGACCAGATGGCCTGTCCAATATATACTATAAAAAAACTAGCCCAAATATTAGTTCCCCAACTACTAAAGATATTTAATAAAGCTCTTAAGGGAGAGCAGTTCCCACAAACAATGCTGGAATCGAAAATAATATTAATACATAAAGAGGGAAAAGACCCCACTCAATGCAAAAGCTACAGACCGATATCCCTGATCAATAATGATCTCAAAATATTTTCCAAAATACTAGCCACTTGATTGAATAAGTATCTTCCGCAACTGGTAGTCGCAGATCAGGCAGGATTTATACGAGGTCGACACGCAGTGGATAATACACGAAGAACAATTGACTTAATCCAGATAGCTAAGCACAATAAAACGCCTTTGATGCTACTATCTTTAGACGCTGAAAAAGCTTTTGATCGCATTGATTGGGGATATATGTTTGAGACATTTCAGGCTTTTGGAGTGAAAGGCAAATTTATGAAAGCTATTACATCACTATATGGAGAACCCACAGCTAAAGTATCCTATATTAATATGCAGACTGAAAAAATCCACATCAGAAATGGTACAAGACAAGGCTGCCCTCTGTCACCCTTACTGTTTGCTTTGGCGATAGAACCCGTTAGCAGCCCAAATCAGGGCAAACGCAGATATCGTGGGGATTAAGGTAAAACAAAAAGAATATAAGCTGGCATTGTTCGCCGATGATATATTGTTAACAATTTCAAAACCCTTCACCTCACTCCCAAACCTATTTAGTAATCTGTCAGAGTTCCAGAAATTATCAGGGTTTAAAATAAATAATGACAAATACGAAGCCCTAAATATAAATCTCCCTCAGGAACAACTAAAGTTAATAAAAATAAACTTTGATTTCGCGTGGAAGACACAGGCCATAAAGTACTTGGGGACCTGGTTGACCAATACAACTGACACTATATATGAGACAAACTACCCAGCACTGATAAAAACACTGAAAAAAGACTTAGAAGAATGGTATAGGTATCATATATCATGGATAGGTAGAGTAAACGCTATTAAAATGAATTTACTACCAAGAATCTTGTACCTATTCCACACACTTCCAGTACAGGTCAAAGCTAGGGACATACACGAGTTACAGAAAAGAATCACTAAATTCATATGGAGTAACAAAAAAGCGAGAATAAAGCTGTCCACACTCTATAGATCCAAACAGTCAGGAGGGCTAGCCTTGCCACACTTGTGGCAATGCTATCAAGCGGCACATGTAAGCCAACTGATTCACTGGCATGCACATAAACAGAGGAAAAAGTGGGTGGAAATAGAGTCCGATATGATCTCAGGGTCATCTATAGAAATGATACTGTGGTTAACAAAGAAAGAAAGACCAGCACTGATGGTGCCCCTGGAATCTATCACACACTCACTAAACATGTGGGCTTCATTGAAACTTAAACATGAGCTATCCAACTTTAAATCTCAGATGACAAAACTATTTGACAATATTAGCTTTATCCCGGGCACGGAACCAACAGCGTTTAAGGATTGGAGAAAGGCAGGAATCACAAGGGTAAAAGACCTGTGGGCAAACAAAGATATTAAAAACTTTGAGACAGTAAAGAGAGAAAATGGCCTTCATGATTCGGCCTTTTTTAGGTATCTTCAATTGAGGGATCACATACAGAGGAAAGGTCAATATAGTGACTTCACAGCATTTGAGGATTTGTGCCTCCATAGGGGAGGACAAAAAAGGCCTGATCTCTAAAGTATACAGCATACTTGCGGAGGGTTAAACAGAACCGGAGATAAAACCCAAATTGATGACAAAGTGGGAGGAGGAGTTGGGAGAAGAACTAGATCAGGAGCAGTGGGATAACATATTTGAAGGAATAGCAAAGAGCTCCACATGTGTATTAATAAAAGAAAATGCATATAAAATGTTCCACCAATGGTACTACACCCCACTACAATTATCCACATTCTTCAGAAACATGTCTAAAGTGTTTACAAGGGGGTGTGGCCAGCAGGGATCGTTTGTACATATGTGGTGGACGTGCCCGAAAATTACAAAGCTATGGAGGGCCACACATGATATGGCACAGATAATTCTTGGGTATACCTTCCCCCTAGACCCCTGGAAGGTACTGCTATGCAGGCCAATTGAAAACATGGAAAAAATTCACGATAAGCTACTAACACACATATATACAGCTGCCAGATGCGAAATTGCCAAGGCCTGGAAACAGGAATAGCAGCCGGCTATACACGCAGTCAAAGCGAGTTTATGGAGGATCTGTCTTATGGAAAAACTGACGGGGATACAAAACGATACAGTACAGAAATACTTAGAAGTCTGGGAACCGTGGAGAACTTATATAGGACATAGACATATTACTAGGGGAACTCTCCAAATCTGAAAAACACACCATAGAAGTGCCCTAAAAACACATGAGCCAAGGATGGGTAAAAAAAGAAAACAAAAAAAAACACATATCCCCTGAGGAAACCTTGGTGTGATATGTTTCGTATCGGCCTCGAACGAGGAGGAGGGCCTGGAGGGTATTCGGTACTCAATAGTTCACAAAGGTACGTGTGCTTATATACTGCTTATATACTGTTATGGTAGTATTACTGTTATGGTACACCGACAAGTGGAAAACTGTTGCTAATGTAATGACATTCTTGTTTTTGTCTTTTCCTTTTCCCTCTCCCAGTCTTTTTAAATTAATTTATTGTACTAGTTATTTTATACGCTGTCCCAACAGTGCTGTCATTATTGTCTCCCCACTAAAAGATGTTATATGCCTGATACAAAGATATGTAATACAAAAGTAACATCATACCCCTTTTTATGTTCTGTACCCCACTCCCCATTGGTCTTAACAAAAAATGCAAATAAAGAACAAATTTACAAAAAAAAAAAATGCTGCTTGTTTTAAGTTGTATTCTAAAATGATTTTACTTACAGTGCACCATGAATGTTTTTTGATTTACTCCACCAATAAAAAAAATGCTGCTTGTTTTAAGTTGTATTCTAAAATGTTTTTGTAATTGTTTCATTGTGTCTCCTTGGGGACAGGGGGGGGGGCGTTAACTGGAAGTGTGTGCAGGATTACTGTACAGTACTGTAGTTACTGTAGTAAACACAAGAATTTTGCGTTTCAACGTGGTTCCATGAGGCATACTGTACAGTACTGTACTATATACTGTAGGCATGCGTATTACATCAAAACAGTATTAAAACGCAGTATTAGTATTATTATTAGAACACACATACTGTAATACTTGTACAGAATAAATGCATACTTTTTCTTTTCGGTGTTTATTATACAGTACAGTATGTAAAAAAGTATTGTATACTTTATGAAAAAAACAGCATACTATTTCAGGTTTTTTTTATAAAGCTCACAGTTATTCTATCCTAATCAATAAAAATGGCACTGATTCAGATTCAGCAGTGTGCAAGCATCGTTACAAAAAGCGATATCCATCGAAATCCCTCCATTTGCCGTTCTCAGCGTGATGACAATGTTTCTTTTCTGTGGAAGAAAAATAAAAGTATTACTGTAATGGTTTTTTCAAATTAGTCTGTCCCCTAAAGAAGTTCCCGCCGTTCCCTCGGTCAGTCCCATCAATAATTTTCTCGGGGGGCGTCTCTTGTTCACATACACGCATGCGCCTAGATGTGATGAGACGCATATGCGTTTCAACAAGCTTCCAATCCGCGTGCGCCTAGCTGTCCACCAATTGTTCAGTATCTACTGTTGAAGCTCCTCTGCCAATGATATTGCTGGACTACATTTTGGCAAATTGTGACTAAAAGAACTAAATAACCATAAGCAAAGCGATTGATTACAGGAGAATCGCTTTACTGTGCATTGATATTGATATGGTAAAAAAATAAATAAATACGGCAGCTGTACCGACCATAGACGTTGCCATTCGGTTGGCGCCGAGCCACTGCCAGTCCCGTAGTCTTGATTATACATGTAGTTGACAGGTGACAGAGGGCCCGCTACACCTGTAGTTGATAGCTGATGAAGCTGGAAATCGCTTTGGTACATGCAAGCTTGCTGGTATCTGTACGTGAAATCCTACTCAGGCTGCAGGTATCCAGGCGGGGACAGATAGCAAGGGTTGCCGGTCAGCAGGTTTTCACTGACGGTCGGACCGTTATTGGAAGCCGGTGCTGGCGCTGGGGCATTGCTTGCCTGGGACTGACGATTCTTAGTTGGTTTTACCATGACCTTTCGCCTTTTGAAGTCTCCATGATCAAAGATACTGGAAAAATCGGGGGCAACACACCAATACCCTCCTCCTGTAACTCCGGGTGCAGGAGCAATACGAAAGAAACACAGATCGATACATAACATTTTCTTTATCGCACGCTTCCACACATGAGCATCTGGTGAAAATTTGTAAAAGTCATAATTTTCGATAAAATATTGATAAATTTGACCAACTGTGGCCATCTTATCATCTGCTGCAGTAATTGCTGACCATAAGCGTACGGTATGTCGAGTTTTTTGAACACGGACTGCAGTGGTGTACTCATCTCTGGACCTCTCTGGACAATAGAATAGAACACCAGACACTTTGCATTAAGTTTTTAATATGAAACGCCTAAATACAGTGTTGTAACTTCTTCAGTACCAAGGTCAATTCACAAAGGACCACTGTGGTATTTTTTAAACACCTGCAAGTCGACACATTACTGAAGCACATGTAGTGTACACATTAGAATTCATTACAATTCATGAATATCTGCCACCTGGCGGATATGCGAAGAATTGTAACCAATTTAATCCGAACCATTCTCATTAAACAGATCAATCGCGGGTGACGCCGGTATGAATGCGACATGAATACGGCATGAATGTTGCAGGAACGCCGCATGAATGCAGCGAAGCGCGTGGCATCCGGAAAAAGTCACCAGAAAATATCTGAGAAGTGTTAAAATAAAAGCGGCCGCGGCTGTACTCAAATGCGCTTCACTACTTAGTGAATCCCGCGTCTGGCTTCATTTTTTATCGTGGGATTAACAATTTCCCAATCGGGCGCAAAAGCTCTCTGCTTAGTGAATCGCCCCCTTTGAATTTAAACCTGCGTTCCATGGAGTGAGTTTTGTGTGAGAGATGACCAGTTTTATGAGAACAATTTGATAACAGTGGACTCATTTTACCCTTTAGGATCTGATCATTTTATTTGATGCCACCTTGTTGTTACTTTACTTAGCCCTATGAGTGTTCCGGAGGGGCCACGACAAAAGAGTGACCTCCTCAGAGCGATCACTTGATGGCAGCATCACTGATGACGGGAACAGAAGAGGAGTCCTTCTCTTCCATTCCCCCTGCCGGCTAGATTGCATTCAGCACTCCACAGGAGCACAGAACGCCATCTCAACTACAAAATGGGCAAGAATGCCTGACGTAGCCACTACCTTAATGTGCCCCTGGAGTGCAAAAATCCACGACATGTTGGCTATGTCATGGGGCATTCAAAGGGTTAAAAAGCATATTAAATATGACATCATAAAGTTATAAGTTGCTTATAATATAAAACGCGTATTTATGTAAAATATATAAGTCCTATCAGAGCAGTATATTTACCTGCATAGAAAAAGTGGGCTGAGGTTCCATTGAGCCACAATACTGTACATTTTATATTTCGCAATTCAGATTGAAAAACACTACAATCATACATTTAATGGCAAAGAAAAAAAAAAACGACAATAGTTGTACCATTAAAAATACTCAAGTTAGAGGACTTCCGGTGACGTCATCCAAGATGGTGGGTTAGTCAGCGAGCTCTGAGAACCCTCACGAATAAAGAGATCAGAAAAGACGTTCCCCCCCTCGAAATTGACTGCAAACAACCCCACAAGGTGTCTGAACCCCGCAGCATGCCCCAGAAGGCAAAAACGCCAACTTCCAAAGGCGTTCCAAAGTATTTTCAGCCGCAGCAAAAACGCGGCCCAGCGAGTATGCAGGGACCCCAAGATGGCGCCGATCACAACGCGGCCGCATCCCCGCAAAGAGAGGGAAGCACGCAGTCAGAGGAACCAGCCCTGGAAAGGGAAATCACGCGCTCTTACCTCGAGGAACTCCTCTCCAATATGCATGATAGGTTGCATAAGACCCTCAAACAAGAACTCAGAGAAATGGTGACAGGCCTGCGGCAAGAGATGGGCAGCCTCACGCAGAGAACCGACGATCTCGAGAGCAAGCTGGAGGAATCTCTACACGCACAAGTGGCGGCTGACGACGAGATCATGCGCCTGGGTGAGGAGGTCAGACTATTGAAAGACAGCATCGAGGATCAGGAGAACCGGGACCGGCGACAGAACCTCAGGATTCGGAATGTCCCGGAAACGGTTCTCCCTGAGTTAATAAAACCTTATCTGGTCGACCTCTTCAATAATCTGTGCAAGGGCCTGGATAAAAGAGATCTAGAAATAGATCGGGCGCACCGCACTAGGTCCCTGCTCAAATGACCCGAAACGAATGCGAGACATCATAGTACGCCTCCATAGTAACTCCACGAAGGAGAAAGTGATGGCGGCGAGTAGAGAGGCTAACAACCTAACCTTCCAAAATGAGCCGGTGCAGATCTTCAGTGATCTCGCTAAGATCACGATCGAGCGCCGCCGAGAACTCAAGCAACTCACTCAATTACTTCGAGAGAACAACATTCCTTACTGTTGGGGCTTTCCGTTCCGACTCGTGGTCAGTAGAGGCGGGAAGCAGAGATCCATCAGGCTTCCAGAGGAGATGCAAGGATTCGCCCGCGAACTAGGCCTGACGCTGCCTCAAATACGGAGCACCACGCGGAGAGAGTCATGGGAAGCAAGCCAGGAGCGGAGACCCACGCGAGCTTCTGAAAGATTGGCCGGCCAGCAGGAACAGCAGACCTGACCGCCCAGAGGAACAGCCCTGAACCCCGAGAGGAGCAGCCCGGAGACCCGTATCCCAAGCCGCCCTTCCAGAGGCCATGGATTAAGCTGACAAGTCGGTGCAGTCCCGTTTGTTGCCGTTTTGCTACCCAGTTAACCGAAGAGATCCCAGCACCACAGGGCTTTGTCAGAATGAGCCATTACCTGCACCTACACAAACAGCACAGGCGAGTTGAGAAGCGCGGAGGCAGGAGAGGGGAAACCCGATCCACTGGTAATCTTACCGACCAGGCCCCACTGGGAACTCCTCGACCTGCCAGTGGACACCGCCTAGACCAGGTTTGGCTACCCCCCCCCCAGATAATCGTTAGATCTGGGCTCCATGTGAGCGTGCTAGCTCCGTCCCCCCCCTCCATCAATCGGACTGCTACCGAAGCTGTAATCCTGGCGGAGACTATGAAGCACATTTTCTGGGCCAAACACCCCACATCCCCTCCCCCCCTCAACTTTCCGCGAGTGCAGTTCAAACCCCTGTTGTAAACCAAGTGACAGCTACGTTATAAAGCCCTTCGTTACCATAACACAAAACAGACCAACTCACCCCCCCTCCCTCCCCCTCCTTCCCACCCCATTACTCCCCCTTCTCCCCCCTTCCCCACCCATGCCCCCCCATCACTTCAGGACCCCCCCTACTTATTGCTCTATCTTCCCCCCCCAGGCCTGCCCCCCCCTCCCCGGACCTATCCTTCCCCCCCCAAAACACCAACCTAGAATCACAGCGAATCAACCTACATCATATAGCCTATACAGCACCCCCAACCCCAAACAACCAAATATGAGCTGCATCAGAACCAATATCAACTACTACAGGATACCATCAAAGAATCCCCCCCTTCCCCCTCACCTCACTCTCCCCCCCCCCCCCCCTCCCATTCCCAATCCCCGCTTACCTACAAATACATACGGATCAATCCATAAGCCAACCCAGACACGCAGAAAGTCACAGCACCTGAAACACTCTAAGACATGGGGTCCGGTGGAGCACGGACATGTGATGTCCGCACGACTCCAAACAGCTGTGCACAGACGACA
Organism: Ascaphus truei; assembly: GCF_040206685.1. Lineage (NCBI taxonomy): Eukaryota > Metazoa > Chordata > Amphibia > Anura > Ascaphidae > Ascaphus > Ascaphus truei. Next base: position 316,036,900 of record NC_134484.1, read on the forward strand.
GTTAACCCGCACACACTAGAACGCGACCATAGATCCACAATAACCCTCCCACAGACCTATCCCCAAGCGCCATCTCCCCCCCCTTTTTCCCCTTCCCTAGTCCCCCCCCCCTCAGATAGAGTAATAAACACGCCCGGAAATTCCGAGCCCCACCATAAAGGTCCTCCAATCCCCCCATGCGCAACCGCGATTGAGCCCACCCCGGTGTACAGGACACATAACTGGAAACCAAGGTATACCTAACATATAAGTGTCTCAAACCCGGCGCTGCTGAAGCTGGGACCACCTAGATCTTATTGTCAACATGTACCACAAATGCGTATTATCACTGTGAATATCTGCTCATCTAATGTATATGTGACCCTAAACCAATTGCCGCCACACCCCCTCCCCTACCCCATCCCCGGCCCTCCCACTACCCCCCCCTCCCCCCCCCTCCTACTCCCATCCCTCCCACCCCCTCCTACTCCCATCCCTCCCCCCCTCCTACTCCCATCCCTCTCCCCGCTCCCATCCCCCCACCCCCTCCCCGCCCCCGGCTAAGACCTCCACCCCCCTTAGAGTTACCCAGGATAATGATCCCCTCACCTGCTGCCCAGGAGTCCCAGGTCGCCGCGTCCCTGGTGTGTCCCGGTACAAGTTAAAGGACGTAACAACGCCCAGAGCTGATCACATGGCCCCGCGAGGTCGCGGCTCGGCACGAGCAGAACAAGCCTATTAGACTTAATGGCGTACATTTATAGGCACAGAGTAACCCCCACACGACCCCTCCCCGAAGCACCCTTGATCACCCCCATCCCCCCCCCCCCCGGGTACTGCGCGCCCCACCATAAAGGTCCCCCAGTCCCCCCACACGCAGCTGCGAACGAGCCCACCCCGGTGTATTTGTTCTACTTGTCTTATAACTGTGAACCAAGGTATGACCAAGGTACAAGTGTCTCAAACCCGGGCGCTGCTGGAGCTGGGATAACTGTGGTCTTATTGTCAACATGTACCACGAATGTATAGTATCAATGTGATTATGTGTGCATCTCATGTATATTTGACCCTAATATAAATGTCGCAACACCCCTCCGCCACCCCCCCTAGACCTCCAACGATCCCCCAACCCACCCTCCTCCTTGCATTCCTCCCCCCCCTTCTCCCCTCCCTCCCCCCCCCCTGTAGAGTCACCTAGGACAACGATCGCCTCACCTGCAGCCCAAGAGTCCCAAGATGCCACGTCCCTGGGGTTGTCCCGACACAGGATAATGGACGTAACAGCGCCCAGAGCTGAGCACATGACCCTGAGAGATGGCGACACAGCACGGGCCGAACAATCCTATTAGACCTACAGACACAAAGTAACCCCTCCACGATTCCTTCCCGAGGCACCCCCGCTCACCCCCGCCACCCACCTCCCCTCCCCCCATACTCCCCCCCCCCTCCCCTACCCCTCCTTCCCCCCCTAGGACACTACAGTGAACATAACCCCCCCATATGCTCCCAGGACACAATCTAATAATAAAACATACTGATATAAAGGGATCATCACAGTAACAGAAATAGACCAACTATCGATGCAACAAATGGTTGAGGTGCAAACGACTTCTCGAGTTGACGATTCATCTGCCTTCTGTGCAGGTGCGCCAAATCAGGGAGCTGAAACACCATCCTTCCTCCCCCCCTCCCATCACCTCCCCCCACCCCCACCAGAAGTCACCCCCCATCGCCATGTCCTCCTTTCCCCCCCCCCCACCAGTAGTCACCCCTCCCCTCCTCCCATACACCCCCGGCTTTTTCGGCCCCCCGTCCCCCTCCCCGCCGTTCCCCTCCCCCCCTCACCCACTTTGAAGTCTACAATGAAACAACTGTATAAGTGGATTATCGAGATAATGGACTGTTTACCTAGCATTCAAGCGTTTCCTGTATACATGACATGTTTTGTATGAATAATGTGCAGGCGACCCCCAAAATAAGGCGCCGAAAACTTCCCCCTCTACCCACTCTGCCCCTCTCGTTCTCCCCCCCTCCTCCCCCCTCCTCCCCCCCTCTCCCCTTCCGCATCTCCCCTTACCTCCCACCCGTCCCCCCCTTCCCTGCCAGCTCACCCCTCCCCCTCTGCCCTGCCCCCCCTCTCCCCCTAAGCTCTATGATAGTCCAATCCTACCTGACCCCTCCCCCCCTATACAACCCCCATCCCCCCCTCCCCCCCCTGTTCTCTCCTCCTTTGCCCCCCCCCCCTCCTCCCCCCTCCTTTCCCCCCTTATCAGAGAACTAAGGGCACAAACGAGTTCTTCGAAAGGGGAAAAAACAGAGAACTAGAGGGCTCAGCCCCCCACCCCCCACACTCCCCACCGGATGCCGACACCGGAGTCAACCCCGTTGGGCTCGTTAGCCCAAAAGCCGGTCGCCCACAGACCAGGCAAATACCTGTTAGGTTCACGCTGGAACCTCATCTTCCTTTTCTCTTCACCGCTGACTCTGTCCCAGCGGAGCTACCCCCCACCCCACCTGCCCCCTCCCTCCCCCTCCCCCCTCGGCCCACCCAGTCAACCTTGCAATAAGACAAGCTACCCACAGATGTTTGCTAGGGCCGTGCCCGTGTATATACTACAAGATCAGGACCCCCCCAGATGGGAAGGGAGGATCCTTAAAAACCATGTCCACTAACACCACATATGGCCTCTAACGCCCCAGTAAAGATAGTGTCGCTCAATGTCAAAGGCCTTCAAAATAATAGAAAAAGGAGGCTCGCCCTCCAAGACATGAAACAGGCTGGGGGAGACATCATATTCCTGCAGGAAACCCACTTCACATCACAGGACCCCCCAAATTTATTCAAAAAAGTGTTTCCAACATGCTTTTTCACATCATCTAGTAGTAAAAAGCGAGGAGTGGCTATACTAATCAGACAAGGAACTCCATTCAATCATGCCAAAACGACCACGGATCCAGAGGGTAGATTTCTCGTGGTATATGGCTCCCTAGCGGGCTCAGCAATCGCCCTAATAAATGTATATGCCCCAAACGAAAATCAAACAGACTTTCTGAAAACAGTGCTTGAGGGCATAGACCCGGGATATCTGTCATCGATGATAGTGGGAGGAGACCTAAACATGGTCTTTAACCCCACCGAGGACAGATCAACCACAGTGGGTCACCCCCGTACAACCCACTCCCAAATCACCGGGAAAAGGTTCAGGGACTTAGTGGACGAGTTCTCATTAGTGGACGTTTGGAGATCACAGCATCAGGGCCAGAGAGACTATACCTTTTACTCGGCTCCTCACCAGACCTACTCGCGCATAGATTATTTTCTGCTGACCAAGAACATCCTAGAGGCTGCCACGAAATCAGACATCGGCCCCATAACGTGGTCGGACCATGCCCCAATCACCTTGACCCTATCCACACCATTTGAAAGACGATTTCATACTCCTGGAGATTGAATGATTCCCTATTGAACCATCCCGAGATAGAGAGAGAGATCAGAGCCTCTCTCAAGGACTATTTCTTCTTTAACTCGGGGTCGGTGTCATCTCCAGCGATCCTATGGGAAGCCCATAAGGCGGCAATTAGAGGCAAATTTATCTCTATTGCCTCTCATAGGAAGAAAATGAAACACAAACTGATTCTAGACCTCACCGATAGCATTTCAAAACTAGAGCAGTCCCATAAAGCTAACCCTGCAAAGAAAACTTATAAAGCCTTAACAATAGCCAGACAAAAGCTCAAAGAGACCCAAATGGAGAATGTGGAAAAAGCCCTTAAGTGGACTAATCAACATTATTATGATAAGGGTAACAAGGCGGAAAAGCTCTTGGCCAGCAGACTACGAGGCATCCAAAAAAGGTCCCAAATCACAGCGATTAAGAATAGGTCTGGTGAAATACAATATAGCGATAAAAAAATAGCGGCGGAGTTCACAAAATATTACACAGATCTTTATAATTTGCGACACAAAACTGGTTGTGTAGAAACAAAGGCATCAGAAGCAATCAAAACCTACTTAGATAAATGTCAACTCCCCACCCTGACTGAAGAGGAAAATGAGGTCCTCAACGCGGAGATCACAAAAGAAGAATTGGAAGCAACGGTAAAAGCATTAAAGATCTCCAAGTCACCTGGCCAGATGGCTTCACTAACGTCTACTATAAGAGATTCTTGCCCATACTATCCACGCATCTACTAAAAATGTTCAATCATTTTATGGAAGGAAATTCGATCCCCACTTCCATGTCCCTGGCCAACCTTGCCATAATCCATAAGGAAGGCAGAGACCCGATGCAATGTGGAAGCTATCGTCCAATCTCCCTTCTCAACAACGACCTCAAACTTTACAGTAAAATATTGGCCAACAGGCCCCATTCTTCCGAGGCTTGCTAATATCGACCAAGTTGGATTCGTGTCAGGTCGGCAGGCCTCGGACAATACACGTAAAATAATCAATATTATCGAGCATATCCATCTCACAGGCACCAAAGCAATATTACTCAGCCTAGACGCAGAGAAGGCGTTCGATAGGATAGACTGGCTATTCTTAGACCATACTATACGCAAATTTGGCTTTCGAGACGCATACCTAGAAGGGGTCCGCAGACTTTACCAAGATCCATCCGCGACGGTCAAATTACCGGGAAGTAACGCCCAGAGCTTTAGCATTCAAAATGGCACGAGACAGGGGTGCCCCCTGTCCCCTCTCCTCTTCGCACTAACAATAGAGCCCCTCGCAGCTACGATTAGAAATAACGTTGATATTCAAGGGCTAAAAATTGGACGTACTCACTACAAAATTTCCCTGTTCGTAGATGATATAATTATAACACTCTCGAGACCCCATATTTCCCTCCCAAACTTACAAAAAGAGCTTTTAGACTTCGGAGCGATATCAGGTTATAAAATTAATAACGATAAATCCGAAGCACTAAATCTCAACCTGCCAGAGCCAGAGATGAAACTCCTCAAACTAAATTTTAACTACAGATGGTGCTCCTCCTGTATCAAATATTTGGGAGTCAAGATATCGGGGAACTACCATTCTCTATATCAACACAACTATCCAGCCCTCCTACGGAAAATAAAATTAGACCTCGATAAATGGGGGTCATACCAAATCTCATAGATCGGGAGGATGATCTCGGTGAAAATGAACATACTCCCCAGATTACTATATTACTTCCAGACACTCCCGATCCACATCCCTGGCACTGAATTGAAAAATATCCAGAAACAAATTCTCCACTTCATCTGGCAGCGGAAAAAAACAAGAGTCCCGCGTACGATTCTGCTTGCTTCGAGGGGGAGAGGGGGCTTGGGGGTCCCCGACATTGCGCGGTACTACCAGGCCACCCAACTAAGGCAGGTAGTAGTATGGAATGCGGAACCCGGCCAATATTGCTGGCTAGATATAGAAATGCAATACGCCGGCACGCCTTCTCTGCCGACATGCCTTTGGTCCCTGAGCAGGGAGGACTTGCAGAAAAATAAATTTCAATTAGGACCAATGAGGCACACATGGGAGACTTGGACGAAATGCAAATTAAAATTTAAACTCACAACCGCCAAATCTCAACTTATACCAATCACCCAAAACTCCATATTCCCACCAGGTTGTGAGCCCAGACAATTTGATCAATTTACAACCAAAAACATACGGACGATTGCTGACTTCCTGAGCTTTGGGGAGTTCCTGAGCTACCAAAGGCTACAAAACAAATACGAAATAAGAGGACTAAACGTCTTCAAATATCTCCAAATTCGGCACTACGCCCAATCAATATCACCAACGTTGGAATTTCCCCCTCTCACGAATTTCGAAAGACTATGTAAGGAGACAGCGCACCAAAAAGGTCTCATAACGCAAATATACTCAGAACTAGAACGAGCAACAGAGGCTCCGGTTCAGGACTATATGCTCCATTGGGCAGCAGAATTGGGCACAGTTATAGACCGAGAGGACTGGGAAAGTATTTGGGACGCAGCTTCAGGAACTTCCATATGTACCACAATCAAAGAAAACATATATAAAATACTGTTTCGCTGGTATCTTACCCCAGTTAGACTAAATCAAATCTACCCGCTGGCTTCTGACCTATGTTGGAGAGGCTGCGGACATAAGGGTGACATGGCCCACATATGGTGGTCATGTCCAGAAATTCAGAAATACTGGGAAACCATACAGACTTTAATCAAGGAGGTTACGGACCTCCAAATACCCATTGATCCGTTGACCTATTTGCTGGCCAGGCCAATCGAGCACATTGACCGCCCAACAAGTAAATTGATCTCCTTCATTCTCACTGCAGCTAGATGTGCGGTGGCGGCCTCGTGGAAAAAGGTGTCTCCCCCCCTAGGCAAACTGTTAAAAAGAGAATACAGGAAGTTATGTTAATGGAAAAGCTCTCGGCCTTCCTGAGAAGGAAAACTGAGTCCTTTTATAATATATGGGATACGTGGCTGTCCCGTACGAAAGATTAACAATGGCCATATCATACTACGGATGACAATGGTGGTGGCTGCATAACGTGTAGTGGACCGAGGGGGAAGGGCCTCTCCCCCCTACCTCCCCTCCCCCCCCACCTCTTCCTCTCTACCCCCCCCCCCCCCCACTTTCTGTTTCCGTCCTCACGCCAACCCTGCCGACCCACGTTTGAAGGTCGGGGGCGCGTTGAGTCTTTCCCTCTTACTGTCATTAAAATAAGAAAACCTGTATTAGGCAACATGATGTCTACTCTGTATACAATGTATTTTAAGCAATGCCTAATAAAAAACTTTTGGAAAAAAAAAAAAATACTCAAGTTAGGAAAAGAGTAGCTTTGACGAGTTTAAATGACATTTTAATGGAAATTTTATCATTTGATAAGGATGAGATTCAATGATATTTTTGACACCAGTGTTTATAAAAATGAGCAAGTTGGCTTTCATGTGGGTGAGAGACATTCCACATTCTGTATAGCAGTGGTTTGCAACGTTTGAACCCTGCAATTCCATGGTAGATAGAAATCTATAAATGGCAAACAATTTTACTTTTTAAAACACCATAATGTTTTTGCCATTTTTGTTAGTTTATTAATTCTAAAAAGGTATACTTTAATGTTATAAATGAAATAATTTCCATGGAATGTCATGTCATCGTTAGAAGAATAGCCAGTATAAAATAAAGTCTGGTATGAACATAAATGAATTATCTTAAGACCAGTTTATATAAGAATTAATTTACCATGGTTCACGTTAACCCAAGGGGTCAAGGAGCCAAGCTCCCAGATATCCCCTAAGGCTGTGTCCATAGAGCCTCAGCCCACGCTCCTGCGCACTGACCCTGAGGCTCGCCTGCCCGGTCAGCAGCGATCCCATGGACTGGCAGGCGAGCCATGACGTTGACGCTGTTTTGCTGTGATTGGAGGTTTTTAGCCAACAGCGCGCTGAAAAACAGCATTGGCTGTCGGATGAAAAACACCAACTCCTCAGCACGCCTGTGGACGCTCGTGTGAGCCCCCTCTCAAGACATCCTCATTGAGGATGCCGGGGCTCATCGCGGAGCGTCCGCACCGCTCAGCGCTGCCTGTCCTTCCATGGACGCAGCCTTAGGCTAAAAAAACATCCTATCCAAAAGAAAAGAATGTATCCTAGACTTTGAATTGCATTTCCACCTTCAGTACACTTTGCACTACAACAGCACAATATGGTGGAAAAAACAAACCGTCTGACTCTCAGTAAAGTACAAAACTTGCAAACACCCGCACAACCTGGTAAGAACTCCAACTAAACTCCAATAAAACATTTAATGGGAAATTACACTACTTACCTGGATGTGAGTCCATTGAATAACAGATGTAGCCAATATAATTGCAACCCGTGACGTGCTCCCGCAGGTGAAATGGCACAATAACTACTCTCATTTCTTATGCACTGCTGATTCAAAACAGCGGCTGCTTCTCCTGCTGGTGCACTGTGTACAGATGTAGAGGGACCAAGGCTGCGGCCAGGGTGGGAGAGCGCTCGACGCCATGACGCCATTGGGCGAACCACTCACGTGATGCATTAGCGAGCAGCAAAATCAAATTTGATTGTCTCGCCAAGCAGGTAAGCGTCGTGCATGCGCGGGTGCTCCCTAACGCTGGCCACACACATTGCAGCAAAGTGTTTCATCGCAGCCAGCGTGAGCACGTGCGCCCGCTCAGCATCACCCTGGATGCAGCCATACTGTCTCCGGAGCCACAGTAGAAAAAAGTGAAAGTCCATGGTGCCTCAGACAGTGTCTGGTGCGGTCGTGCTGTGCCGGTCCATGCTTCTGGATTCGTCCCCCCACAGTGTTAATCATCTGGTGCTTGGAGTGGCTATGTGACTGCACCTTGCCCAGGAAACTGAAAACAGTAAGTCTGGTTACATCTCTATGTCACACTGCAATGTGCCACTGATTGCAATAACGTTGGCTAGATCTTGGAATATCTTGGCTGGGCTGAAGATGATCTTCATTGAGTCACTGCCTTTCCGAAATCTGGAGAAATGTGGTTGGATTTACAGTATGGCGATGTTCACTGGCTATATAAAGATACAAGTCACTCAAAGCGTAATAAAATATTTATTCGGGAAACCATATAAATACATAAGTATCATACACTGTACCGGAGGGAATAAAATAATACGATTTTTATTAAAGCTTCTTAAAAAGCTTAAACATCCAAACAGTCTTGCCTTCTCGGCAAGGCTATATGGATTTTTTAAGAAGCTTTAATAAATGTGCTTCATATTAAGTTCGTTGGTTGCTTATTTAGATCATTCCATTGATGACTTAATAAATAGACAATAATGATGAGGAAAACTTTTATTTGGAAACATTATTTTGATCTTTAAATATCTAGATTGCATACAGTATGTAGTGCACTTGGATGTTAATAAATCTGGGTTTGTGGATGGTATTAAATGAACCATTATAGCAGTTTCATTATTAGTTTCTGATGCAAACCATGCATAAAAATAGAAGTAAGGAAGTGTATAACAAACTCATTTGCCTGTAGTTTATGCATTCACTTCAAGGCTGAATGTGACCCTTAACATTGTATGACATGGTTACAAGAAACATTAGGTGAATTATATCTGTAATTCTGCCTGTAAAACATATTATGTATAGTTCTGTGTAAACTATTAGTGCTCGAAAATAATTATTAATATAGCAAACTTTTTTTTGTTCTAGCAAACGTTTTTATTTTTTCTTCTTCTGTCTGGTTTAAGAGACTGCAGTGGGTGTGGTTTGGTAAATTGTTTACCTAACACACCTGATTGGTGTGTGTTTGGTCTGTCTTTAAACAGAGGCTTGTAATGTATCCTGAGCTTGCGCCCGTACCCTACACCTTATTATTCATGCTTTGGCAATACTGAATTGCAGTGTGTTTCAAGTGCAGTTTGAATTTAGGGTGGAGTTATAACAAGTTGTCTTTCAGGTAAGGGGAGCAGCACTGGTGAAGCTCGTGATGAAGTATATGTGAAAAGATAGAAATACAAATAATGGTGTAGCCAATAAATGATTAACCCTATTTAAGATAACTGTGTTGGTCTCACTCACAAGTTGGACTATATAGTTATAGCATATCAGAGATCCTTCTCTCTCTGACAAGAGCCCTTTAGTGGATCATCACACGTGGATCCTTGGACAGACCCTCTGAAGTAAGAATCAACGTATCCCCCACAGTAGGTGGTCACCCAAGGATTGAAAAAGAGAAAGCTCGCAATGGTGTGATATTGTAAAGAAAAGATTATATTGCACAATAAAAATATAAATGTATCACTCACATTTGTTAAAAGCATTAATTTCATGGGAGAGGACAAACAGTGGTATGTCGTTAAGGTCTGGCTGGACCGATCGCCGCCTCCTTCACATCCGCATACGTCACTTCCTCTGACGTCTCACTTTCGGGCGGAAGATGTCTCTGTGGTTCCTCCGGTCCACTTGGCTGTCAGTACTTGCTCTTGCCACAATCTATGATCCTCCCAGGAAAAGCTGATTTGATTCTACGTGTTTCGCTAGGCTTCGTGACGCGGATAATCGAATCAGTTGTTCCAAGGGTGTAGAGCTGCTATTTTTGTATTTCACCAATTTAATCACTATTTAGGTGAAGGTATATATATATATATATATATATATATATATATATACACACTTTATTATTTGACATCACTAAACAATTTTTCAACAATAGAGAGATAATCTCATCCTGGGAGAAGATGAAACCACCGCAGAACTGGCTGCACACTATATCAGCACCTGCCATAGGCTGAGAGACGCCCACTAACCCCCACATCCATGTGTGTAACAGTTACTCATGTACTGTGTAATCATTATACCCTAACCCCTGTTATTGATGTACTGTGTAATCATTATACCCTACCCCTTGTTATTCATGTTCTGTATAATCCTACCCCCTGTTATTCATGCGATACTGAAATGTTCTTTTGTCATGCCAATAAAGCTTATTTGATTTGATAATCAACTTGATACTCTTTTCCACAAAATATGGGAAAATTTAAATATCAAATATTTACCAATGTCTGAAGAAAATTTGTATTTTAATAATAATACGCCGGGAATTGGAGCTTCGTCAACAGACTTCTCAAATCTAAGTTCTGGAAATCATTAAAAATCACCCCATCCACAAAATACCAGAAAATGCACTATAATATTTTACATAGTAGTATGTATGAAGGCAATGTATATTATGTCCAAGAATGTATAATTTCTAAATGGATCTTCAAAAGTTTTTTTCATGAACTGGCAGATGTCGTAGAAGACTTGCAGACAGAGGTTGGTTCCCTGGTTACCTAGAACGCCTTGTGATGCTTGCGCGAGCCCACAAACAAGACCTGACTCCGGGACTGAGGTGGGAAGGACTATGCCACACACCCACAGTAGCGGGGGCGGGCCCAGAAGGTGGTTTGTAGCATTGCTGGGTCAAGACAAGACTGGGCTGGACAAGACAGACACATGCAAAGGCCACACAAAGTTGTGCCCAGCAATGAGACTGAGCAATGATCAGGTTCTTATAAAGGAAGTGACCTATGAGGCAGAAGGTGGAGCGGAGGCGCGGCCCCAGCGGAGGCAGGGATAGGCTGCAGGAAGACAAGGGCTCATAGCAATCTTGACTCGCAGCTGGGGTTCGTTGCGTGATGTCACACAAGCACACCGTGCACAGCGGAGGCACAGTGCGGCCGAGGAGCCGGAGCTAAGGTCCGTGACTTGGTAGAAGAGGAGCGGGTGCGCGCACGCTCTGTAAACAGAGTGGGGGTACGCGCACCAGCGGGGGGGCAGATCGGAGGCAGCAGCCGCTGCAGTACTGGTATGTAGAGAGGAGGGACCGCACCGCAAGGGACGCGATCCCCGAATCCTCACACGCCTATACACGTGCAGACATTGTTTGCTTTTCTACAACCAGTTATTCCATCTCCATTCACTACTGTGGCATCACGGTCAAGACGGGTGTTGCCAATAAAGCCATTGAAGGGCACAGTGGTACATCATGACCATATAATACGGGCATGGTTTGCCACTGTGGCAATGAATGGGCAAGATACAAAGATAAAAACAAGCACTGAATAAAATAAATAACATTGCAATAAAATAAAGAAAATGACATTAAACAAATTGATTGGCACAGTGGTACACCATGCCCATATTATATGGGCACGGTTTGCCACTATGGCAGTCAATGGGTAACATTAAAAAACACATAACAAAGAATACAATACAACATAACAATTAAATAATAAACAAAATTTGCCTAAAAATGCATTGCTTGTCACTGTGTTTATCTATAGCCCGAAAGAGGCATAGATAAACACATTGTCCATCAATGGGCAACCTAAAAAAAAAACCTAAAAATAAATAACATACAATCAATGTTTTTCTTACCTTTGATGTCTTCATATAAGGCTTGTGATGTCACATTTGAGTGTGAAATGGTACACCCCCAATTCGATTTGGCGAATCTTTTTTTAAAAATTTTTTACGGATGTGACGTCATCAAAAGGGAGGGAAGCCAGCGAATCAGGAAGGCTATGCTTTCCTTTCTTTAAGATGACATCACCCCAAAAAATTGGCTGCCATCACATGTTCTAATCAGATTGGGAGATATTATGTGAGGCATCAGATGGTACACCCACAATCTGATTGGTTGTAGTACCATGTGACAGCTTCCATTTTTTTTGCACAGGATGTGACGTCATCTTAAAGGGAGGGACGTCACATCCTTTAAAAAAAATGGAAACTGTCACATAGTTTAGTTTTGAAAGGGGAAAAAGCGCTATTAGCCATCTTTGGTTAATAGCACTTTTATCCATTCCTGTTGTTGGTACAGGGTGTGGGTGAAGGTGGTAGTTTCCCAGGGGTGGGTGTTTAGGACGTGCTGGTGGCTAGCTCGAGGGGCAAGCCTCTTAATTATCTTAGTGGTGGTAACCGTTAAGGTAATGAAGGAGTTAACTTCTACTGCCATCCTCCCGCAAGGCCTAAACACCCACCGTGGGGCAACTACAAACTTCACCCACCCCCTGTACCAACAACTATGCAGTGCCTGCTATTTAACCCGTTCATTCCCTGATGAAGGTGGTGATGAGGACGAGGATGGCGTTCATCCTGGCAAGTATAACTTTAATTTACTTTACGCTGGCAGGCTAATGTTTTATTTTTAATTGGCAAATGCGCTGTTATCCATATCTGGATAATAGGAATAATAATAATAGGAATTTTGTGTGTTGGGAGTAGAGGAGGGGGGAAGGAGCACATGAGGGCTTGTATTTTTTTTTTAATGCATTGCACTGAGATGTTATTTGAATAGGGAAAAGCGCAATTAGCCATCTAATAGCATATTTACCCATTCCGGTGTGGTGCTGTTGGTACAGGGGGTAGGTGAAGGTGGTAGTTGCCCCACGGTGGGTGTTTAGGCCTTGCTGGAGGGTAGCGGATAACTGCTAAGCTAATGAAACTGGCTGTAATTTAATTTTTATTGCACAGGTTTTTTATTGCCCCGGAGATGTGGGTACCCATGGGCCCACAGGAGCTGCGGGGACCTGTGGGTCTCCGAGGTATCCCCGCCGGCCTCCGGTATCAATCCTGTGCAGTTAAACTAAAAGAAACTGCTTTTATGCATCTTGCAATATCTTTGGTGCCAGCCTGCAGCTGGTGCCAAAATATTGCAAGTATTTAAAGTACGATATGCTTATCACTGATTAGCGAATAGCAATTTCTGGCAAAAAATGCGATTTCGGGCATTTTTTGACTTATTGTACGGCTTTTTTGCCACAGTATTGTTGTAATCTAAAATGCCATTACAGTGCGATATTGCCATGTTATCGAAGCTTAGTGAATAGCAACAGAGGCAATATCGCACTTTAAAGGCATTTATTGTGCTATAAGTCACTTATCGAAGTTTAGTGAATGTGTAACTGGACTAGACCTTGACAAGAGGATTGTATCTGAGCCTTTCATTGGGCCCCCTCAGTCACTGCCCAAGCTGTCTTTTGACCGGATTCATCCCGTGACAGTGTAGGTTCATGAAATTCTACATGCTGATCGGAGTAATACAATTACTCCACTAGAACTTTTGTCTTATGTTTCTGACCTACCCTCTGCGCTTCCTATGTTGTACTCTGATACTTCTATGGAGGAATTTGCATTCATATATCAGCCTTCAGATGAGTTAAAATCGCTAAAATGCTGGATCAAGCCAGCTCCTAGGGTGTTGGGAGTTGCCCCCAGGAAGGGGAGTACTGTGAAACCTGTTCATCAGCGATCAGCAAAGTTTTGCAGTACTCAGAAAACCTGCCCCATGAAATTTATTCTGGCTGCAGTACCACAGTTATCCACCGGGCGTAGTCCAAAAGACTACAAAGAGACATAGCAGCCTAGGACTTGCCCACTTTCTCCTCTGTCTCCTATTTAAAGTCCAAGAAATTAATCCTTCCTGGTGTTTTAACTCTTTGTTTTCTGGCCAGTCCACATCCCTGTAACCTGTCCTTGTCATTGCCCCAATCCTGTCCCTGTTTCCATGATTTTGTTCCTGTTTATCCGTCCTTTTCCCTGTGTCCCAGTACTGTTTGTTACCTTGCCTGGTTTCCTGTTTACCCAGGATTCCTTGTATCTGCCCTTATTAAACTCTGTCTGTTATTATTTTCCTTCCTAAGTTCTGTCATCATCCTCAGTGTTCTCAGAGGTGGTTTCTTTGGAGTCTCAGATTTCTGATCTGAATTGGCAATTTAAAACATTTAGGAACATTGGCAATCATGAAAACAGTTTTGTGCTCACTGAGCAGGCCCTGGCTTGGACTAGCGAGGAGAGGGTGGAGCTGTGAGTGAGGACCAGGAACAGGTTGTAACGGTGGTCGTCTCAAGCAGGAAGTGGACCTGCAGGGCTGATTGTGAAAGAACCGACCTGAGCCAAGGGACAGAGTCCTGATAGAGTAGTGAGTAGTAGGCCGAAGGTCAGGACTGGCAGCAGAGTTGCGAAGTCGGTGTGGATGCAGAGGTCGAGGCAGGCTGAAGTCAAGGGTAGTCGAGATACTTGCAGTGGTCTGGTAAGGCTGAAGACAAGGGTAGTCGAAGAACGTGAGCCGGATATGGTAACGTGAAAGACAATAAGGATAAACGCGTTGCATGAACACAGCAGAAAACTGGAACTTTGCTTGGCTGAATGCTGGTAATTTCAATTCCTGCAACTTCCTGCTATCAGAGCTGTCCTTTTAAAGGAAGTTGCAAAGAACAAAAATGGACAATTCAGCCACAGAGGGCGAGCAAGAGCAAACTCCCGGACCGGAATGTGAATATCCGGAAATGATTTTGCCATACCTCATAGTACCCCCCTCCTCCAGAATCGATCTCCAGACGATTTAAACGGGCTTGCCGGGGAATCTCCGTGGAACCCTCAGATCAAGGAGGAAGCATGGACATTACCAGCCTTCACCCAAGAATTCTCCTCAGGGCCGTATCCCCTCCAAGATCCAAGTGAATCCAGAATCTGACAAATTACATACTCCTCTTGACCGTCCACCAGATCTGGTCCTAGAAGGATGGGAGCAGAAGAGAAGTTGTTGCAGTCCACCGCCTTTAGTAGAGACACGTGGAAGACCGGAGGAATCTTCAAAGTATCTGGTAGCTCCAATTTAAACGCGGTTAGATTTACATGTTTTGCAATACTGTAGGGACCTATAAACCTGGGCCTAAGCTTCAGGGAAGGAATCTTCAAACGGATGTTCCTAGTAGACAGCCAGACCAGCCAAGTCTCCAGCCTGGAACTGTGGAGCTGGCTGCCGCCGCTTGTCCACATGATCCTTCTGCTGAAGGGAGGCCTTAGTTAGGTTGGCATGAATCCTCTTCCACAGAGACTGTAGCTCCTGGACCTTGTCATCCCCTGCAGGAACTCCAGAAGGAGAGGGACTTGTGTAGAAGTAGGTGGGTAGGAGCCGGTAGAATGGTCAGTGTCCATTTACCCGTGGTCAGGGGTTGGAGCCAGTAGGAGCGTAGAGGTCCGTAAGCCGTGGTCAGGATTGGACAGATGCAGAAGGTCAGAGGTAAGCCGGGGTCGGTGAGCCAGAAGTGCGGAGTTCAAAGTATTGCCGGGTCGGTACATAGGAGATCAATCTGAAACAAGGAGCTAGGAGACAAAGCAAGGCAGGACAAGGAACCAGGAAGTGGGAGAACAGTGCTAACTGGAACTATGCTCAGCCAAAGTGCAAGTGGCACAGCTGAGCATATATAGGTAAGCATGACCAATGAAAGAGAGGGTCGGAGTGGAGGCGCGGCCTTAGCGGAGGCAAGGATAGGAGGAAAGACACAGGAGACAGATGGGCATGATGAAGATAATTGGCACGCAGCTTAGGAGCGGTGCACACACGTCACTTGTGCGCGCTGCACGACGCTGATGCGCGCCAAAAGCGGGGGCTGAGCCAGACTCCGTGACGTCCAAAAAAGCTCCTGCGTGAGCGCGCACGCTTTAAGGACAGCGGGGTTGTGCGAGACATCAGGTAAGGAGGGAGTGCGCCAGTTCCTTACTGTCACGATAGCTTGTGCAGGGTTATAATATACTCCAAAATAACTGGGTTGAATTGAATGCGACTGTGATATGATAAAGAAAGTTTATTCCATCAGGGAAGGTGAACACACAATATAGTAAAAATAACACACAGGATATATACACTTACTTAGAGATTGGGCAATGAAGTAATCTGGATCTGGATTAGCAATTCATCAAGGCATCAGGTATCAAGTAGAAGTAATCACGAACAACCTTGGGCATAGAGCTTACACTGGTTTATATGGGATTTAAGCCATATACCCTAACATTGGGTGTCAGGTATTGGTTAACAATTACCTGCACCCAATTGCCTTTTGCCAGCTAACATGGGAAGCACTTTGGTACTTGCCCCCAGATAGCTGGCACATGCGCCCAATTCCTCACTCTGGGTCCCATTTTTCTAACCCCACGCTAAAGAATTGGCATCTCTGAGTCTGCCAGAAGGGGATCTGGACAGGGAAAGTTTGACTTTAAGTGTAATTTACAACACCTATCATAAACACTCATGTCCTGCTCTTTTTCGCCCTAGAATACTTAATCAGGGTGGGGGAGCCTTTGACCAGGGGTCTACCTGTAACAGTTGCTGACTGTACCACTGGGGCACTACTAGCTGTCACTTACCGGTCACCCTCTCCTCTGTCCCCGGGATCCCCGCTTCTCTATACAGGAGTCCCAGGTGCCATAGGCAGCGATCAGCGCCCTCCCCTGCCTGAGACTCGGACGCCCGAAGTCTCATACTGGCCAGGCTGGGGTCTATCTTCACTGCCTCCCTAAACTAGGTCCCTAATTCTGACCACCCCCTGGTCATGTCTATGTCGGGGGAAAGGGGTACTGTAAGGGAAAACAGTAAGTTGGTCTGAGTCTGCGACTGAGCCTGGCTTTCCTCCCCGGTCTCCTCAGAGACCTCCGCTAACATTGGTCCCAAATGCAGGGGGACTGGAGCCGCCGTCATCGCCACCGTTTGGCTCCGGGTGACTGCCGCCATGGCAGTGGGTCTTGGAACCCGATCGTAGGTGCAGGTTATCGGACCCAGGTCGTTGCCGCGGAGCATCTCCGCATCCAAAACGAGTAAAACCCCCACCTCCCGCACACCCTGTCCCTCCCCCCAATCCAAAAAGATTTGGGCAATCTGGAGAAATCGTGGCTCACCGTCCGCCACAGTGATCTGCATCCCAGGTCCCGGGAGCAATTCCTCTGGTCGTACCATATCAGGTCGTACCAGGGTTACTGCATCACCTGAATCCAGCAAGCCGAATGCTTGCCGGTCACCGACTGTGACCGTGGTGAGGTGTCTGCTCCGGCCAACCTTCTGCCGCAGCTCTGCTGGTGCTCCGGGATGTCCGCTGCTCCTTGCTATGGGCACTGAGGAAACCATGACAGTCTCTTCATGGGACGTCCCACTGGGGGTTGTTTCCATGACTGGGCTGGGATCCTTGGTGGAAGCCACCCGTACTCGGGCTACCAGCTTCGCAGCTGGGGTGTGTTGCCCCTGATGGGCTCTGCCGGAACGCAGCAGCTCCAGGCAATCCGGCTTGAGGTGACCGGTGCGGTTACAGTTGTAGCACCGCCGCTCATGCCAGAGCTCTCCAGTCTTGGGTGGACTGCTGCCCGCAGGCGGCTTTGTAGTCCACTGGGGAGTGGTGTGGACCCCCTTGGCTGGGGCCGCCGCCGCTTTGGCTGCTGCCTTGGCGTTCATTAGGGCTTGGCTTGTGATGTAGTGTCTGCGAGCCTTGCTGCCTCCTGGTGAGTCTTGGACTTCTTGTCAAACACCCAAGCCCTCACTGCCGGAGGACACTGTTGCATAAGCTGTTCCTGGAACACCAGGTCCAGCAGGGTCTGGTACTGCACCGACACACTTTATTCGAGCAAATACCCAGTATGTACCCAGGCAGATACCTGGAATGCGCCGCTCCTCACCTCTGACAAGCCCCGTTGCGTTTGCCTTCCCAGCCTGGGTTCATGCCTGGCTGACGGGCGGCTGATCTGTTAAATGATAATGATTAGGATTTAATAGGCTGCAATGCTTCGCGTGTCTACCAGATGGCATAAATTCATGAATTGTAATGCAGTATATATATATATACTGTGCAGTATTGCAGCCAGCGGGAATAAAATGCTTCAATCCCTGCCTGGAAAATAACCCAATGCACTCGGGCAGAAAACAGTCACAAACCTCAATACACCCGGTATACCCGAATTCGTGGGACTAGCCGAGCTCGAATAAAGTGTGTCGCCAGTGTATGTCTTAGCCCCGCATTCTTCCACCCACCGGGTCCCGTGCAATGCTATGCGGGTGTCAAAAGTCACAAATGACCCAGAGGTTGTTTCTCCTCCATCCGGAACTTGCCATGGTAAGCTTCTGGGGTGAGGGCATATTGAACTAGCAACAGTTCTTTCAAGTGATCGTAGTCATCGGCGAACTCCTCCGGGAGTGCCAGCATCGTCTGTTTGGCCAGACCGGACAGCAAGGGGTCAAGTCGCATGACCCGCTCCTGTGGAGGTACTTTGTACCGGCAACACTGCATTTCAAAGTTCCTGAGAAAGCTGTTGATCTGGTCTGCACCCTCCACAAACTTGGAGAAGCTGTGATGATTCAGCTGGGAAGCATTCCGGTCTCCGTATGCAGGGGGAGAATAAGCGGGTTGGTTCACCGCCATAGCCATGAACTGTGTCCGCTCCTCCAGGGTTCCCCGATCGCTCCACAGAGTAAGCATTGCCATCATTTCAGGGGTAAACGGACTGGTCGCCGCAACGGCCAATGCCCCTCCGGCTGCAATACTCCCGTGGCTTCGGGATTCACCCACTCCCTCCGCAAGTCTCTGCCGTCCCGGAGCTGGGTCCATTCCCTGCTCTCCGGGCAGTAAATGTATGGCCGCTGGAGCTGTTGATCTTAGCTCAGCCAGCCGGGTTTTGTGGTCTCTGATTGCCTCCTCCATCTGTTCCATATTTCTGCCCTCCGTGGGCATCCCCTACTCGATACACCTTTCTCAGCTGTGCCCGGGTCCAGACAGTAGATGAACTGGCACCCTCGCTCATACTTAGATGCTTCTCGCGAGTAGGATAGAACAATGAGGTTGTGCAATATCCTCTGTTATGTGTTGTAGAACAGTGTGTCCAATATCAGTAGCCTCAGGAAATCGCACTTTACCAGAGTTCCTGCTGTATTACAGAGTCCCGCAGAAAACCGTAATTACAGATTCAATTCAATCCCGCCGCTGCCACCAGTTTATTATAAGCCTGTCACGATAGCTTGTGCAGGGTTATAATATACACCAAAATACAGCAGAGACTGCGACTCTTCTAAAACAAACCAGTGGCAATCACCAAAAAGACCCAGGTACAGCCAGGTATATTCTGAATACATGCCTTAAACTTGCCTTAAAATAGCCCCAGCATTTCTGCATTGATTAATTGCCCATCAGATTAACAGCGGGGTCAAACTGAATGGGACTGCCAGGGACCCTTGCTGTGTTTATCCTATGGGTCGTTAGTCAATGCAGAAATGCCATAAACTTGCCTCAAACTAGCCCAGCACATACCCAGCACATACCTTGAATGTAACCAGGCTAGTTTAAAGCAAGCTTTAGGATAGTCATGGCCTCGTCTGTATCTGGGTTGAATTGAATGCGACCGTGATATGATAAAGAAAGTTTATTCCTTCAGGGAAGGTGAACACATAATATGGTACAAATAACACTCAGGATATATACACTTACTTAGAGATTGGGCAATGAAGTAATCTGGATCTGGATTAGCAATTCATCAAGGCATCAGGTATCAAGTAGAAGTAATCACGAACAACCTTGGGCATAGAGCTTACACTGGTTTATATGGGATTTAAGCCATATACCCTAACATTGGGTGTCAGGTATTGGTTAACAATTACCTGCACCCAATTGCCTTTTGCAAGCTACCATGGGAAGCACTTTGGTACTTGCCCCCAGATAGCTGGCACATGCGCACAATTCCTCACTCTGGGTCCCATTTTTCTGATCCCACACTGAAGAATTGGCGTCTCTGAGTCTGCCAGAAGGGGATCTGGAAGGGTTGCAGCGGCGACGAGTGGCTGGGTATTTATTCTACTAAACCTGCTGCTCGGCGTGGCTATTAGGTGGCTCTAAATAACGTTACCCTACGTCCGTGTCCCGTCTGTCACCTCCAAGGAGAACGCATTTTCATATTATTAGTGCAAAATTGAGGCGGCGTCCACCCCTGGGATGTTGGTTTGTTCCAGCCATGGGCCCCAGACTTTTAAAAATTTAGTGCCAGAGTCGTTGACCCAACTCGTCAACTGTTCCATCTGGCAGACGTGCCAAATTCGGTTCCTAATTTTGGGGATAATTGGGATCTTATTCTGCTTCCACAGTGCCGCAATCTCACAGCGGGTGGCGGTCGCAAAGTGCGTGACTAGTTTGTGTGTCGTTCTAGACATGCCCTGGGGCCGCCTGCCCACAAGGAACAGCCACAGGTCCAGGGGGATCTCTAAGTCGAGCATCCCTTGCAGCCAGTCTCGAATTTTTTCCCAAATCGGGACCACCCTTGGGCACGACCACAGCATGTGTTTGAGGTCAGCTAATTCCCCGCACTGTTTGGGACAGAGCGGCGAATAACCCCTGACAAATTTGGATAATTTAGCTGGGGTATGGTACCACCGCATGAGGACCTTATATGCGTTCTCCTTTAATGTGACACATATTGAGCTTTTCGCGGACGCTTGCAATATGTAGTCCCACTCTTTGTCCTATAACGTGTCCCCTAACTCTGTCTCCCATTGTCGCATGTATCGTAGTCGGGGGTCGTCTACTTTAGCCGGACAGACTACCTCCCTGTACATTCGAGAAGTCAGTCCCCTTTTGTCCGTTGGATTAGAACACAGCTGTTCAAAATTAGTTCGTGCTGGACGAACGGGGAATTTATTATAAAATGCCCGGATCTGGAGGAATCTAAATAACTCTACATTTGGTAGTTTTGATTCGTCTTTTAACATATCGAACGTCTTGATAGATCTTTTACCCCCCAGATCCTTTAATCGATTGTACCCTGCTTGCGTTCATTTTATAAATTTATCGCCTGTCAGCCCCGGAGCAAAGTCCGGATTGCCCCATAGGGGGGTCATTAGTGTTTGAGGTGAGGTTAGATTAGCTTTCAGTTTGGAAGTCTCCCACACCGCTAAGGAGTTTGCCATAGCGCAGAGCGGTGTCCCAATGCCTTTTTTGCATTGTTTTGGTAGCCAGATAAGATCATGAAGCGCCACTGGGGCACAACATTCTCTCTCCAGCTCTGTCCATCTTCTAATTGTGGGGTCCGCGTGCCACTGAATGATTTGGCCTAATTGTGCCGCTTTATAGTACGTCATCAAGCAAGGTACCGAGAGTCCTCCTTTTACTATTGGCTTTGTCAGTAGGCTTTTTGCAATTCGTGGGCGTTTTTTATTCCAAATAAATTGGATGATGTGAGCTTGAAGGGCTTGGATCTCAGATTTAACTAATGGTATTGGTTGGGTCTGAAACAGATATAACATTTTGGGCAGTAAATTCATCTTCACGCTATGAATTCTGCCGAACCATGATATCCCGTACCCCGCCCACACCCTGAGATCCTCCTTGAGCTTCTTCATCATCTTGGGGAAATTTGCCTTATATAAAGTATTATAATCCCTGGTGATATATACCCCTAAATATTTAATAGCGGAGGATTGCCACTGAAAATTGAAATTTAGTTCTAATAATTTTTCGATTGGTTTAGGTAGATTGATGTTGAGCGCCTCGGACTTGGCCTGGTTAATTTTGAACCCTGAAATCATGCCAAAGGTGCAAAAGATCTCAAAAACATTGGGCAGGGTTGTCAGCGGTTTAGAGATAGTCAGAATCACGTCGTCTGCATATAACGCAGCTTTGTGATGCTGTCCCCCCATTTGGATTCCTGATATATTAGGGCTTAATCTAATGTGGGCTGCGAGGGGTTCGATACAAAGGGCAAAAAGTAATGGGGACAGCGGGCAGCCCTGACGAGTTCCACTTCGGATATTAAATAGCTCAGAAGGGAAGCCTGATGCCGCACTTTCGCTGTGGGACTGGAGTATAGGGCCATTATTGCCTCTAGAAGGCGGCCTCCAAACCCAAACACCCCCAGCGTCTCTCGGAGGTAAGACCAATCGATACGATCGAATGCCTTTTCGGCATCCAGACTCAACACCATAGACGGAATGTGTTTTTGTTTTGCCAAATCTATCAGATCAATTATCCGTCTGGTGTTGTCTGCCGCCTGTCTACCTGCAATAAAGCCTACTTGATCCGGATGTATCAGGCCTGGAAGGACACTACCCACCCTGTTTGCTAATAGTTTGGAAAAGATTTTTATGTCCGAATTAATCAGGGAGATTGGCCGGTAGCTCTTATAGTCTGCCGGGTCCTTACCAGGCTTGTGGATCACCGAGATAGACGCCTGGAGCATCTGGGCCGGGAAGGGGTCCCCCTCCAGGATCCCGTTAAATAACTTCAGAAGATGAGGGGCTAGGGTCTTACAAAAATTTTTATAGTACAAATTAGAATATCCATCAGGGCCTGGGGCCTTGGCTGGTTTGAGGGACTTAATTACCTCTGTGATCTCTTCCAGGGTGAAATCACCCTGTAGGGCCTCCTTCTCAACCCTGCTCAGCGTTGGAAGCTGTGCCTCCGACAGAAACTGCTTTAAGGTAGCTGATGTTTTTTGGTTATGGGTAACCTTATCTCCATCGTACAGTGTAGCATACAGTAGTATTTCCGGAATGCTTCCACTATTTGTCTCGGATCGGAGGTAAGGTCACCCTGCTGGGTTTTAATTGCCGCTATCCGGAAATTTGGAAGCTTGTTTCGGAGCTTGTTGGCTAGTAAGGTATCTGGCTTGTTGGCTTTTTCGTAGAATCTGCGTTTGGACCAAGCTAACTCCTTTTCGGCCTGGGATGATAACACTAAATTAAGGGCCGCCTTAGTGTCTAACAATTCTTGCCACGTGTTTTGATTTTTGTCTGCGGAATGTTGTGCAGTGAGAAGTGTTAATCTCGCCTGCAGCTCTTGTATTTTAGATGTTTTCTCTCGTTTCCGCTTACCAGCTATATTCATAAGGAACCCCCTGAGAGTAGCCTTATGGGCTTCCCAGAGTGTGGCCTGCGACTGTACGCTTCCCTTGTTTTCTCTAAAGAAATCTTTTATCCGGTCACGTATCGCCCTTTCAGTAGCGGGGGCCTTAAGAAGAAGCTCATTGAGCTTCCAGTTTGCTCCGGGTCTGTCTAGCCCTACAATCGTGCACCTCAGCTCTATAGGCGCATGGTCGGACCACGAGATCTCATGGATCTCAGTGTGGCCCACCACTGGAACCACTCTGTTTGATACTAGGAAGTAGTCTATTCGGCTATATCTGTCATGGGGGTGTGAGTAGAAAGTATATTCTCGAGTCACCGGGTGTTGTTCCCTCCAGATATCCGTCAACTGACAGTCCTGAAGGCCCTTGCGTAGGGTTAATATGTCCTGTCTGTGGGCCGTGTTAAAGTGGGTGCATCTGTCAAGGTCGGGGTCCAATGTGCGGTTCAGGTCTCCTGCGAGGAAGGTAATTCCCTTAGCCATTTTATGTAATATGGCAAAAAATTGTTCAAAAAAAGCGGGGTTTTGTTCACACGGGGCATATACTGACGCTAATGTTACCTGTTGATTTTGTATTGTGCCCGTTAAGATTAAGAATCTACCTTGTAGGTCAGAGTATTGTTTATCTATGGTCAGGGCCAATCTGTTATGTGTGATTATTGCTAAGCCCCTTTTTTTTGACATTCGCCGATGCTAAGTGGAATGTTTTATAGCTCTTATCTAAAAATTTCGGGTGGTTTACGCGGGAAAAATGAGTTTCCTGTAGGAAAATAATGTCGGCCTTCCGGCGGTTATATTCTCTAAAGGCAATTCTCCATTTAACGGGACTGTTGAACCCCTTCACATTGTGTGAAAGCATAATAATCTCATTACTCATCTGAGCAGTATGTCGTGAACCATCTACGTAACCCTCGTTGGATGAGTTGGTATCTTGTCTCCTGACGTCTTCTTCGCCGATCAATCTCCCACCTCTCTCTCTCCGTGATCCAGACGGTTGTCTCTAGGATTGAAATCCAGGGGGGGCTGACACAGAAGGGGGGTGGGGAGGGGAACATATAGACAAACAACGAAGAAAAAACAAATATCAGAACATTGGTCACGTGACATTGGCACCCGTACCGCAGTCCCGTGATCCTCGCCCCTGGGTATTCGGCGGGGGGGGGGGTTTCCGCACTCCCTCTTGGCTTCCCTCCCCCTCCCCTGATGCCCAACCCATCCAAGGGACTTTGTCGGAATCCACTAGCCTGAACCCAGCCAGTCCCGACTCGGAGCACATGTGGAGATCAGGGCAGGTCTATACCCCCCCGCCCCTCTCCGGTTGCTTCCCGTTATCCCTAAATGAATGAACAACTACAACGTTAACTTCTACTAATAACCCCGTGTTGCACCTCACCCCCAACCTCTTGTGCTGCCCACTATCTGACCCTTCTCCTTTCTCTCTCACCCTGTGAGGACTCCCTGTCTCTACTTGGCTAACTTCGCTCCCACTGGCTCGACCTGTCACTCCTTTTTTGTGCTAGCTTGCACCAGCGTGTGCCATGCCTCACTCATCCTAAGTACTCTGCTCGTCTACAGCTAATTTCCGTGCGCTCTCTGCTGTCCTCTAGCTACCCCTCTCTCCTCTTTTTCCTCTACTTCTATCTAACTGCTCTGCCGCCCTTAGGCTTCCCCTCACCTCTCCTCTTCTCTCGCCTCTCCTCTCTAACCTACCCGCGACCTACAACTTGCCTCCTCCCTGTACACTTGCCTATACCCAACTGATTGTCACTTACTGTTCCTTCTTGCTCCCTTCCCTTGCGTCACTAACTCCTCCCCATCTACGCACACTTCCCCCTGCTTTTCTTATCCCATATGCTCCTAGCTCTAACCTCTTCCTATCACTTACAATGCCGTCTCAGCTCCTTACTTCCACTTTCTCAGACTCCTTTCTTCTAAACTTCCCCTCGATACCAACTACTCTACCTATTCATCTTTCGGTTACTCCTACCTCCCGTACTCCCCTTGCTAATTGTCTATCAGAGCTCGCATTGTCCATAGGTGACTCTTCCCTCCCCCTTCCTCCTTCTAATTGCTGTATTATGCCGCTCTTCCCTGCGGCTCGTTGTAGCTTGCTGCGCGGTCTCATCTTTCCGGCTGCGCTCCACCTCCGATTCTCTCCCCTCTCCTCGTGCCGCCATTCTCAACTGCTGTGCGGTTGTCGCCGCTGGAGCCTCGTCCCCTTCCGTGCGCTGTGTCTTTCGATGCGCTGTGTCCTTCCGCCCCACTCAAGATGGCCGCCTTTGGGGACGCCCCTTCCTGTGACGTCTCGCCCCCTCCGCCATTTTGGAATAGGCGGTCGCCCGAGGAAGACGCAGCTGAAGCCGCTCCTCCTGCCTGGTCTGTTTTCCCGCTTGGTGAGCTCTTCCCGCCCTCTCCTCTTCCGTGTCCTGCGTTTCAAGCTGGGGGGCCGCCATCGCAACCTCGACTGCCATGATTGGACCACGAGGTAAGCGGAAATTTTTTACAGTCTCCTTTTCCCTCCTTAGGGCTCAGCGCCGCGAGGATGATTACAGGGATCGTTTTTTTTTCTTTTTACCGGACCTATGTCACGGGAGGCCCCGGTGTATGAAAAGTTTGTCAGTATACTCGCTGGGGCTGGTGCAACCTTAAACCAGAACCATTAAGAACTTGTGCAACTTGGGGGTTTATTTTAACTGTGGCAGAAGAGTAGTGAACACCTTAGGCGACCCCTCCTCTGGCTGGGCTTCCAACTGTGTTCCACACTGGGCTCACCGCCGGAGCTTCAGGCTCTTCATTAACAGCGCCAGGTGCTGCTCCGAGTCCAAGTTTATGGAGGAACTTGTTCCCTTCCTCTGGGGCTTTTAGATGGATAGGTCGCCCATTGCGGATCACCATGAGGCCGAAGGGGAACATCCACCGGTACCGCACCGCTTTCTCCCTTAGCACCCTGGTAACAGGCCACAGGTCCCGCCGTCTTGCCAGTGTGATGGGTGACAAATCCTGAAACACCGCAATCTTAGCTCCCTCAAACGCCATGAAGGGGGTATTTCTCGATTTTTGTAGAATCTCTTCCCGTGTGCGGTAGTGATGAAGACGTACGATAACGTCTCTGGGGAGCTCGCTGGGCTGGGGCCGAGAGCGCAGTGCTCGATGGCAACGGTCCATCACGAGCCTATCTTTTGGGGACTCCGGGCAGATATGCTCCATCCAGCGCCCTACAAATTCCTCACAATCCACTATGTCCTCAGGGATTCCACGAAGGCGCACATTATTGCGGCGGTCCCTATTTTCGGCGTCCTCTTGCCGGTTCCGTAAGTCATTGATCTGGGACTGTAGATCCGCCGTTGTTTTAGCGCCCTTTTGAATAGCTTTGGCGTTTGCGTCGACCCTCACTTCTAACTCCTGCGTCCGGGCCCCCAGACCTCCCACCTCTTTGGCCAGAGCTCTTATCTCTGCTTGCAGAACATCTTTTAAATCTTGAAATAGCCGCTCAATGTCCGGTAGCAGTCCCTGGTCCTCTAGGGTCCCTTCCCCGTCAGACTCGGAGCCTGTTCTGGATGCGGGGGCCATTGCTGAGGCCGCTCTGCGGGCTCTGCTTTCGCCGAAATATGCCGGTAAGCCCCGCTTTCCTGGGGTTTTCACCGACTTCTTCGACATCCTTGCGTTAGTGTGCAGCGTGTGTGCTTTTCTGGTGTAGTTTGGTATAGTTATTCGTCCGTTTTGCTTATTTAAGTTGGAGAGGGGCACAGAGCTACAGGATTATGCCTCCATGCTCTCCAACCTCGCGCATGCGCCCGGAGATACAATTTTAATATGAATGAACTTGGCTGTGACCAAGTTCCCACGCCAATTGAGTGATCAAATGCTCTTTATTGAAAATGTATCCACTTTCGAGGTTTGTGGTTTGGCTGGCTGTCAGCTCGTTCCTGGAGGTCAGACTCGAGGAATCCCCATTGAAATACATTACTCCATGCATTTCAATGGCGGCGTTCTGCTTGTCCTCTCGGGCGCAACCTGCTGGTCTTTTCAGATATTAGGCCAAAACCACAGAAATCTCCATTGACTAACATGGAGCTCCAATGGCAGCCTTTGGGATGAGATGCAAATGGGGATAGAAAAAGGTGGGAAGGGGAACAAAGGGCAATAAACATGTTAATGCAATTCACCCTTTCCCTCCCGACCTGATCCCAGAGTATGTGTTGGGTGCACACACTGTAAGGGGAAAAATACATACAACCAGGGGAGACAGAGTTTACAATGGGGCAGGGGAATAAAAACACTATTAAACATTATAATAGTTAATCCCTCGCCTCCCATATGATGGTGGGGGTGGCCCTGTGGGGTGTAACCCCTTTATTACTGGGCCCACCCCCTCTCCATCGCTACACTTACAAATTATCGTCATGTCCTGTGATGGTGGTAATTCTATGATAAAGTCCATAGACATGCTCCCGGATGAAGCCTTACGGTGAAACGTCCGTCAGAGTATCTATACTGCACAGACACACTTTATTCGAGCAAATACCCAGTATGTACCTGGCAGATACCTGGATTGCGCCGCTCCTCACCTCTGACAAGCCCCGTTGCGTTTGCCTTCCCAGCCTGGGTTCATGCCTGGCTGACGGGCGGCTGATCTGTTAAATGATAATAATTAGGATTTAATAGGCTGCAATGCTTCGCGTGTCTACCAGATGGCATAAATTCATGAATTATAATGCAGTATATATATATATACTGTGCAGTATTGCAACCAGCGGGAATAAAAGGCTTCAATCCCTGCCTGGAAAATACCTCAATGCACTCGGGCAGAAAACAGTCACAAACCTCAATACACCCGGGTATACCCGAATTCGTGGGACTAGCCGAGCTCGAATAAAGTGTGTCGCCAGTGTACCACTCACTTTCCTGTGTCCCACCGCTGCACTGTGCTGACCATCTCCTTGTTTGGAGCTTTACTGCTGAAGCTGTTTTGTCCGGTCTCTGTGACTGCTGTATGATTGCTGGCTGATGCTAACAGTGAGCGTGATGCCGGGGGCTTTCATTGCCTCTTACTTACCTCTGTCTTGGACTCCCCTTCTCCTTTGGATGTCTTGTGCAGCGTCATAGCAAGTATCTGGACATTTCCTTGCTCCACGGTAGCCTTTGGGACACTATCATTTTTGTCTGCCATAGCTTATATCAGTAACATCTAGCTTTGGCATTAGGGAGTCATTTTCTCGTTTTTTTTCTCCCTTGTTTTCTCTGCTCACTCATTGTTTACATTTCAGACTTTGAGGGGACCCCACCTCTGCACATTTTAGACATTTATGTTCTGTGTTTCTCTGGCCCTTTATTATAACTGCCAGGGTTTAGCTTCCACCTTCTGGCTACACAGCATCTAGGGCAGGCCTGCACAACTCGTAAAGCGAGAAGGGCCGAACTGCTCAAAGGAAAAAAAAATTGGGCCGCACGGGTAAAATCATCATCATCATCATCATCATCATCCTCATATCTCCCCCAGAACCCCTCACTATCAACCTTTGCGATACTCCCCATCTATCTCTCAGACCCCCATCTCCCCCTCACCCACACACATAATACTCCCTCTCCACATCAAACACACAATACCCCCCTGCACACCACACACATCCCACCCCCCTGCACCTCACATCCTTATCCCCCCCTGCACCTCACACCACTCTCCCCCCCTGCACCTCACACCACTCTCCCCCCCTGCACCTCACACCACTCTCCCCCCCTGCACCTCACACCACTCTCCCCCCTGCACCTCACACCACTCTCCCCCCCTGCACCTCACACCACTCTCCCCCCTGCACCTCACACCACTCTTCCCCCTGCACCTCACACCACTCTCCCCCCTGCACCTCACACCACTCTCCCCCCTGCACCTCACACCACTCTCCCCCCCTGCACCACACACCACTCTTCCCCCCTGCACCACACACCACTCTCTCCCCTTGCACCTCACATCACTCTCTCCCCTTGCACCTCACATCACTCTCTCCCTTTGCACCTCACATCATTCTCTCCGCTTGCACCTCACATCACTCTCCCCCCCTACACCACACATCACTCTCCCCCCCTGCACCTCACATCACTCTCCCCCCTGCACCTCACATCACTCTCCCCCCCTGCACCTCAGATCACTCTCTCCCCTTGCACCTCACACCACTCTCTCCCCCTGCACCTCCAATCACCCCTGCACCTTACATCACCCCTCCTGCACATCACCTCCCCCCTCCTGCACATCACATCCCCTGCACCTCACCCCCCTGCACCTCCAATCACCCCCCTGCACCTCCAATCACCCCCCTGCACCTCAAATCACACGCCTGCACCTCCAATCACCCCTGCACCTCACCTCCCCCCTCCTGCACATCACATCCCCTGCACCTCACCCCCTGCACCTCCAATCACCCCCCTGCACCTCCAATCACCCCCCTGCACCTCCAATCACCCCTGCACCTCACCCCCTGCACCTCACCCCCTGCACCTCACCTCCCCCCTCCTGCACATCACACCCTGCACCTCCTATCATCCCCTGCACCTCACATCACCCCTGCACCTCACATCACCCCTGCACCTCACATCACCCCTGCACCTCACATCACTCCTCCTGCACATCACCCCCCCTCCTGCACATCACCCCCCTCCTGCACATCACCCCCCTCCTGCACATCACCCCTCCTCCTGCACATCACATCCCCTGCACCTCCAATCACCCCTGCACCTCACCCCCTGCACCTCACATCACCCCTCCTGCACATCACCCCCCCTCCTGCACATCACATCCCCTGCACCTCACCCCCCTGCACCTCCAATCACCCCCTGCACCTCCAATCACCCCCCTGCACCTCCAATCACCCCCCTGCACCTCCAATCACCACCCTGCACCTCCAATCAACTCCTGCACCTCCAATCACCCCCCTGCACCTCCAATCACCCTGCACCTCCAATCACCCCTGCACCTCACCCCCTGCACCTCACATCACTCCTCCTGCACATCACCCCCCCCCTCCTGCACATCACATCCCCTGCACCTCACCCCCCTGCACCTCCAATCACCCCCTGCACCTCCAATCACCCCCCTGCACCTCCAATCACCCCCCTGCACCTCCAATCAACTCCTGCACTGCCAATCACCCCCCTGCACCTCCAATCACCCTTCACCTCCAATCACCCCTGCACCTCACCCCCTGCACCTCACATCACTCCTCCTGCACATCACCCCCCCCCCCCTCCTGCACATCACATCCCCTGCACCTCACCCCCCTGCACCTCCAATCACCCCCCTGCACCTCCAATCACCCCTGCACCTCACATCACCCCGCCTGCACATCACATCCCCTGCACCTCACCCCCCTGCACCTCCAATCACCCCCCTGCACCTCCAATCACCCCCCTGCACCTCCAATCACCCCTGCACCTCACCCCCTGCACCTCACATCACCCCTCCTGTACATCACCCCCCCTCTCCTGCACATCACATCCCCTGCACCTCCAATCACCCCCCTGCACCTCCAATCACCCCTGCACCTCACCCCCTGCACCTCACATCACCCCCCTGCACCTCACCTCAATGCACCTCACCTCACCTCACCCCCCTGCACATATCCAAGTTCGGATCAGGGGGGGGGAGCGGCCGCAGAAGAGCTCAGCTGGCTGTGACTTCCCCCTCCGTCCCACGTTGCGAGCAGGGGGTGGGGGTGGTGGGAGGGAGCAAGGAGCGGGAGCGGGCCCTGCGGATGCGCGCCGGGACCGCGGGGAATCTCCGCCATTTTTTTTTTTTCAAAGTTTTTTTTTTCAAAGTTTTTTTTTTTTTCAAAGTTTTTTTTTTTTTTTTAAATCTCATCGAGGGCCACACAGAGAGGCCAGGCGGGCCGCATGCGGCCCGCGGGCCGCGTGTTGTGCAGCCCTGATCTAGGGTATTCATTCATTATATTTTCATTGTTGCTCTTTTTTCTGTGTTTACTTAGGTTTGTGTAGATATTGTTTTTTTCAGTCATTTGTACTATCATATGTTGCTGATCGGCCGATCTCCATTGCATTTCCAGGGGAAATTACTTTCCCCTGAATTTTCATTATCATACCCATGTATTTTGCATGTTACATATTTTGGGTCCCTACATTTTTATTGTGTATTCTTTGGTTCAGCAGTGTTCATTTAGTATGTGTTTAGGTATATTTTAATATTATGTTTGTGTTTTGTATTGCTAATAAAATCCATTTTGTACTTTCACATATTTTTCGTGTGCTTTCAACAAACCCTCTTTTTTTCTTTTTGTGTTCGTATATCATATTGGGTTGTTAGCACCGCCAGAGGGTAAATTTAACCCCTACATCTTGCCCAGTGATTTATTTTGATTTATGTCGGATGGTTTTGATTGCGGCACCAACTCTGTGTGTTTGTCCATAGACAAGTGGGTCCATGGTTGAGTAGGGATCGGCAGGGGATGAAGCAACCTGCAAGGCAGAGTCCGTGGTACCTTTGTTTGAGCGCAGACAGCACATGCTACAAAGTCCTTAACGTCCTTTTAACTATCTGGCCATCAGAATAGGCGTTCTATGAAATCCCAGGTCTTCCTAACTCCTGGGTGACCAGCCACCTTGGATTGATGACCCCACTGCAAGACCTCATTACGAAACTGGGGAGATACAAACAACTTCGATTAACGCTCGGACGTAGGCCTAGAATCCTCCGTCTCTGATTGTGATATCCGTTGTAATAGAGCGGATGAAACTGCTGAAATAATCTGAGATGGTGGAATGATGGGACCAAGTTCCCTTTCTTCAGAATCTTCTAAAGAGAATTGTCGAGACAGAGCATCCGCTTTGATATTTTTGGATCGTGGTCGAAAAGAGATAATGAAATTGAAGCATGTAAAAAAGAGAGCCCACCTCGCCTGTCGAGTCCCGAGCCTCTTGGCATCTTCTATGTACTCCAAATTCTTGTGATCCGTTAATATAGTGATGGGATGCGTGGTACCTTCCAGAAAATGTCGCCACTCTTGAAGAGCTAATATTACGGCAAGTAATTCCCGGTTCCCAACATCGTAATTTCTCTCGGCGGAAGAAAACTTCTTGGAAAAGACGTGGGGATCCCTGCTGTGTTAATATAGGTGGGCAATTAAGTCTCTTTACTGGGACTCTGCAAGCACAGATGAATAAAACACGGTGCTGCATCTGTAGATAAAATAGATCCCTTTTCCCCAAAAAGATCTTTACGTTTAACTGCTTGCTTTGCAAGCCCCCCTGCCAGCCAAGGGCTTCAATAGATTATATATGACTGATTTTCACACAGGTATACCTATATACAAGTTTTGTTAAACCGCTGCATTGAGTTTCAGCTATAACTATGGCTTGGTTACTCAGGAATCTATGATGTTTTAAAATGTTGTTGCTAAAAGTGGTTATTACTAATGCTAAAAATAACTCTAAATAGACCACACAGCAAGTTATTTTACTAGAAACCTGACAAATGGGTAAAAATAGGCAAGTATGTGCCCAAAGGAAAGATGAGACAGAAGCATATACTATGGAACTGAAATAACAAAAATAACAAAACCTTAAGCTAATGTTTGAAAATGTCTCTAGAAATACAGTTACTTCCCATATAATCCCTTACATTTCTATATCTTCTTAGATAGATTCTACACAATAATAACCAGCTTGTGTCCCTTATTCTGCACCATAGTTTAACAAACCTACAGTCAAAGAAAGTGCACATTCTTCCTGAGGTTTGTTTAAATAACCAAATTGACAGGAGATTGTTTGCAGAACAAACGCTGCAATTTAGCTCTCTTCAGGTGCCACAATATTAAAAAAAAGGGGCGATGCCGAACCATTAAAAAAAGCATTGAAAGTCAATCCAAGACAAGATGGCCACCAAAAAAAGCAAAAATATAAAAAGAGAAGATGGCCACCAAAAAAAGCAAAAATAAAAAAAGAGAAAACATAAAAATCCCCCCCAAAAAATCAATCCAGGCCCGATGGCCCATTTGTAATCCAAAGGCCTTTTTGTAATCTAGGGTTGTCCATGGGCCTGCAATGGTGACCTCGATTTGGCCAAAGCGTTGTAAACTTGCGAGCCACAACAAGGCAGACACCTGTTTGCAAGTCCTAACACTACCAGATAAAATACTAATATACCTCTATTAGGATTGCAATTCTCATTTATATGAGATACAGTATATGTATATTTATATGTGTCAAAAAGGAGAGCTATTGAGCGTGGCAAATGTATACAACAAGCGACAGAGAAGCCCAATGCTACATCGCTGTCTCAGCTGTTGGAGGTTAGAGGCCCCTCCTTCCCAGGTTTTAAGCCCGCCCCTCCCCATTTCCCAAGTCAGCAGGTCCCTTTCATTTTACTGAATATAGATTCAATGTCTGTCTTTCTCCCTCCTAATAGAGGTAAATGAGAATTTTAATCCTACTAGAGGTATATTAGTATTTTATCTGGTAGTGTTAGGACCTGTGAACTGGGTCTGCCTTGTTGTGGTTCACAGGCTTACAATGCTTTGGCCAAAGGGTTAAACTAAATGACCCTTTTTCAAGAGAATATATAAGTATTTTACTGTGTATTTTTGTCATGTTGAATGTAGCATTGGGCTTCTCTGTCGTCTGTGGTTCCATTTATCACCAGGAACACTTATCTCCTCTTCAACTAAAGCATGGGCTTTTTGTTGGACAATTCTTCCCTGAAAGTGCAGAAGAGGGGTTGTGTACTAGCACAGTACTCTAGCCTGCCCCTTTCCTTGGAGGCTTTTTAGGCTATGGGGGCAGAGCATGTGGTGCCCATAATTGGCTGAGTATAGAGGGCCAATACTCCTACAGGAACTTTGAATTACTTAGAATATACACAAATCATGAAACTCAATCTTAAACCTCAATCTTATGCTGAAACCTACCAACCTGTGCTCTTGGTACAGGGACATGTTTACAAATGTCCCTCTTGTGGAATATTGTTTTATGGTTTAGCATGAGTTAGTAAATATTACCCGTAGTTTGTGAAGTTTTCATTAATTCTATATATATATATAGTGGCGACACTGTTTATTCTAATACGGCTAGAGCCGCAAGCCGCAAGGTTTCCCGGCTTTGTTGTTGAATTCCCTCGGCGTGCCGCGCGTCACCCGAGATGTGGGGATGGCGGTGGGGGGCTCCGGGGGACCCGGTGGACCCGGAGAGGGGATGGGGGTGCCTCGATCGGAGGACCGATCCTCCGAGGCTTCGACGCGCGCACGGGACACCTCGGCGCGCGCCCGGTATCTGTCGTGGCCGAGACCGGGTAAATGTTAGAATAAACTCGGCCGCGACAGTATATATGTAGCAACTGTAAATATTACTGTATGTTCATTTGCATGTCTTAGACAGGTCTGCAACCCTGGCTTTCCTCATTATCGCCCAGCATACAGCTCTTACACTGCAGCAAGGGATTCTGGGAAATGACATGCAAATGAGCACTCAGTGCCACCATTTGTCTGAAGCTCGCATTACACAAGCAAATCCTCAAGACAAGGCATGCTGTTTTAAACACAGCTTTTAGACAGAGGCTGGGATGAGATGCAAAGCCATTAAACCCACACACAGACATGTTTCAACCTTGATGGGTATCATCAGTGTGAGGTTGCTGTAATGGCTAAGCTGGTTTGAGACTTAGACTAGGTAATCACCAGAATTATTAAGGTTATGGTGGGTAAAAAAAGTGACAAAAACCCTCCACAGTAAAGCATAAAGCAACTGTAAATATTACTGTATGTTCATTTGCATGTCTTAGACAGGTCTGCAACCCTGTCTTTCCCCATTATCGCCCAGCATACAGCGCTTACACTGCAGCAAGGGATTCTGGGAAATGACATGCAAATGAGCACTCAGTGCCACCTTTTGTCTCATGTATATATATATATCACAACAAAAGAAGAAATATATTAGCGCCAACCTATCACTATATAAAATCTCTATAAAGTAAAAATATAAATAAAAGTGAAATGGAAAATGTTATTACAAATAAAAGTAAAAACCTATGCTAAGCACAGTGGATGTAGTAAAAAATTTTAAAAAAATGAACCAATAAAATACATAATAAAATATCAAAAAAGAAAATGTCCAGAAAAATATATGTAAAAGATATACAAATCCCAAAATGTTCCAATTGCTATCCAAAAGAGTCTCTGCAGCCCGAATGAAGGGAACACCACTTCCTTAGGATATCTACAAAAAGACAGAAAAAACAGGCGCACTCATAGCGTAAAATTGTATAACAATAAATTTATGGAGTAAGGGATAAAAATGCACACTCACAAACAAAGCTGAAAAAAATGCGTTTTTGAGTACAACTCAGCCCGTTCAGATGCAGGAACCCAAGGAGGAGGACTTCGGTGTGATGTCCGCGGTGTGTCTTGCCACAATAGCCCCTCTAGGTCCTGGCAGGGACCGAAAGCCACGAGGGACGCCGTCTTCCCCTCTCTCTGGTGCTACACAGAGCATACACTGAATAGAGTCTCGCGTGAACTTGATGATGTCAGCGAGGTTTCAGCCGGGGAGAGTTCACAGTGTAAACAGGAACTTGAATGTCTGAATGGCTGGTAGCAAAATGCTAGCAAAGCAGCAGGAGTGCAATAATGTAGATGAGTGCAAATAAAATATATAATCTGGACAGTAGGCTCCACAGCAATCTCTACGCGTTTCGTCTCAAGCGAGACTTCATCAGGAGATGTATGTATGTATGATGATGTCTCGCTTGAGACGAAACGCGTAGAGATTGCTGTGGAGCCTACTGTCCAGGTTATATATTTTATTTGCACTCATCTACATTATTGCACTCCTGCTGCTTTGCTAGCATTTTGCTACCAGCCATTCAGACATTCAAGTTCCTGTTTACACTGTGAACTCTCCCCGGCTGAAACCTCGCTGACATCATCAAGTTCACGTGAGACTCTATTCAGTGTATGCTCTGTGTAGCACCAGAGAGAGGGGAAGGCGGCGTCCCTCGTGGCTTTCGGTCCCTGCCAGGACCTAGAGGGGCTATTGTGGCAAGACACACCGCGGACATCACACCGAAGTCCTCCTCCTTGGGTTCCTGCATCTGAACGGGCTGAGTTGTACTCAAAAACGCATTTTTTTCAGCTTTGTTTGTGAGTGTGCATTTTTATCCCTTACTCCATAAATTTATTGTTATACAATTTTACGCTATGAGTGCGCCTGTTTTTTCTGTGTTTTTGTAGATATATATATATATATATATATATATATATATATATATATAAAAAACACTTACCTGGGAAATTCTTGGGCCTCAACATTTCTGCAACATGCCTCAACATTTCTGTGAGATTCTTAATGGCTTCAGATTAACACAGAGGTGGGTCCCTGCAGTCCTATTCAAACTGAATGGGACTGCAGGGACCCCTGCTGTGTTAATCCGATGGGCCATTAAGAATCTCACAGAAATGTTGAGGCATGTTGCAGCAATGTTGAGGCATTTACTGTGAGACTGCCCCAGAATTTCCCAGGTAAGTGTTCTAATACTGGTGGCTGCATCTGTACAGTATATATCTCAATCAATCACACAGCTTGAGCGATGGGGAGCTGTAATACATTTTTTGTGTACTGAAATCTGTCACCACTTTGGAATTTGCCTGGGCGGACCGCTCGTCTGCAATTTTCAACTTGTATATCCAGCAGTTTTACTTTCAAGAAGGATTATTAGAGTATTATAATTTATACTGTACCACTCTTTCTCCCTATAAAAAGAAAAAAAATAAACTTAAGCCTGCTCATAATTACCTATACTAAAAATAGGACAGCTATTACAACTTTACATAGCTTTCATGCATTTTCGTAAATTATAACTAAGCAGCACTGCTTTAGCCTTTTATAGCTTTGACTTGGCTTTATAGTATCTTTGACACATTCCAAGTATACAATATTATATTAATCCTTTTTTGAAATTCTGTTATATATCAAAATTCAGTACTTAGGTCATTAACATTTGGGTTGCACATTGATAGCCTGACATCCAAAACCTATGCCAAGCTAGGTGTACTTTATGGACCAAATCCTCCCTAAGTCTGCTGGTCATAAAGTGCATCGCACGGCAGATGCTAATGCCAATTATGGACTATGGGAACATAGTATATGACACGGCACCTCAAATTCACATTAGCAAACTTGATACCCTCTACAATTCAATATGCAGTTTTGTTCTCCAATGCAACTACAACACACATCACTGCGAAATGCTCAAAGAACTAGATTGGTCATCACTTGAGTCTAGGTGCAAAGTTCATCTTTCCTGTCTTGCCTTCAAATACTTTCTGGGCAAGCTACCCGTCTACCTGAACAAGCTCCTCACCCCTACCACATGCAGCACTTATCATCTCTGATCTGAGTCCAAAAAACTGTTCATGGTCCAAAGGTTCAATAAAGTATCGGGCCGCTCCTTCTCTTTCTGTGCACCCCACAACTGGAACAATCTACCGGAGACTCTCACACCCACCACCAGTTTAAGTTCTTTCAAACTAAAGCTGTCTCACAATTTAATCTGGTCTGTAACTGTTACGTACACCTATAACATATATTATCTTTAACTGTGCATGCAATGTCTTGTATATAATGTATAACCCTGCTCACTTAATGTAACTATGTATTTGTAACCATATACAGTATTTGTCATCATACTGTAACTCTGTGCCCAGGACATACTTGAAAACGAGAGGTAACTCTCAATGTATTACTTCCTGGTAAAACATTTTATAAATAAAATAAATAAATAGTTATTCAAACAGATGTGCTAAATAACATACAGGCATACCCTGGTTTAAGGACACTCACTTTAAGTACACTCGCGAGTAAGGACACATCGCCCAATAGACAAACAGCAGCTCGCTTTACATACATGCTCTGGACCCATTGTGTATGTTAATGCGGGTTATGCCTGTATACAACCAATAATTGAAGCCTTCTAAAAAGTTGAGGTACTATATGCCATTGCAGAATGTGGAATCATTTTTAACATGATGTCAATGCTCAATGCTCATCTTCAGGTATCAGATTTACCTGGTATTGTTTTTCTGAGTACTGTAATATTTTAGGTGTTCTGAGCTGCAGCTGATTGTAAATAAACTTATCAACACATCTTTCCCAAGTGCTGGAGCATGGAATGCATTGCACAACACTCAATAAATAAAATTGAAACAGTAACATTCGTGTTTGGTAGTAGACAGCTGCTCTGATTTCCACATTGATTCCACAGCAGTAGCGGATTTAGAAAACTGCTGCCCCATGGAACTTACCTGTTGTTGTGCTTCTCCTACTTCAGCATCAAATGACGCTGCGATGTCACACGGCGTTTCATTGCCATGACAACGTAACATCATGTGAAGTCCCATCGTCATTTGACGCTGAAGAAGGAGGAGCACAGCATGAAGCAGAAGGTAAGGCCACATCTATGGGGCAGGCCACCGTGTGTGTGTGCGCGCATACGCGATGACGCGTATGCTGGCAGGGAGGACAAGAATTTTGTCTTCCCATGCCGCGACGCAATTATGTAAATGGCAGGCAGCCAATGGAAGAGCAGACATGCCCCATCATGGCCGCACCCCCCGTCATCCCATAGCTCCCCTACTGACCGACGATTGTGGCTTTTATCTGTGCATGCGGCGCCAGGTCGCCAGGTGCGAGTACAGCAGTTAATACTGGGGCTGTAGCCTAAGAACTGTACACAGGCCTCACATCCTCCCCCGGCAATCAGCGGGGAAGAGAGCGGGACCTCTGTATATGGGAAAAAAATGGAAATTTGCAGTCACCAAATTTTGCCGTCTTAGGCCCGGGTCTATCGGACCTAATGGGAAATCCACAACTGGTCCACAGTCTTTTTCTCTGCCCTGGATTTATGACTGAATGGATTTTCGGACCTCGGAATGCCAGTGTGTAATCGCCAATTTGTTCATACTTTAATCGTATGCCACCTATACTTGAAAGACTACATAGAACATTAACTGATAGGTTGAAAACACATTTTGAAGGCTCTCAGAACCTCACAAATTGACTTTTATGTAGTCCATCATTGAGACATTGGACAAATAAGATAAAGCATTAAAAAAGTAATTTTTTTAAAATAAGTAGATAAAAAGTAGAAACTTTTAATTCATGTGTTCAATCATTTTTTAAAGGCTCTTGATATAAATGCTATAAAATAAGTCCTATTTTCTAGTAAAAGTTGAAGTGGGATATTAGGTTTTTCAGTAAAAAAAGAAAAGCATTGCTGTATACAGCCCATTATTGTCCCATTTCTGAATGCAATGGGCACCTTTTGCTGTGCAAGTTAAGTACTAATGAGAATTAATTGAGGAATAGACTCACTTGATTCTGAGTTGAATCTGCTCTCTATAATTTAAGAAAGAAAGAAAGAAAATTAAATTCTAGTGTCAACTGCTAGCGCACCGGTTGCACAACAATCTTACATATTTTCTATGTATTGTAAACTACTTAATTAAATAGAGACATATGGTGTATTAGTGGCATATGTTGTGTTAAATTATTCACTTTTCTTTATCATGCTCTATAAGTTTCATCTCTTCAAGGTAAGACATGTGACAGGTTACATTTGCAACACAAACTAAGGCCACATATATTAATAATAAACTAAAGCCACATATTGACGAGTGTGTGTGAAACATATCCCATAAAAGACCGGAACTGAGTATACAGTATGAGAACAAAAATGAAACATTGACTGTTTCTGTCAGAACATTTATCTAAGATAATTAATGAGTTGTTGAATGTGACATTGAATCAATAGACCTCTGTGTGATCGGAAATATTTCCGTGTGATAAGCCTTTGGTAAAGATAGATCCATCATTGGTAGACATTCCATGCAAGTGAAATGTTCCAGAGGCAAAACAATTTGAACAGAATTGCAATCCAGTCCATGTTTTCTAATTCTAGTACCAGTGCATTCTGACACACATTACTTTGGTAATTTGGAGTAAGAAGTGGTCTAAAATCTACAGTACTTTGGCTTTGTTGTTTATTTCAGCCAGAAGAGGAACAACTTCAATGGATGAGAGCAGGGAAGAGAAAGACAATTCCATCAAGTATTGACTTAAGGAGTTGGTGGGTACTTTTTTCAATGTATAATAAATATGCATTAAAGTCTTAGAGCATTATATTATTATGTGTCCAACAATAATATTCAGAATCTATTTTTTTTATACCTAGAAATAATGGTTTACAGCTTGAATAGCATTTGTCTGATGGGAACCTGTAGAAAATAACTCAAAGGAATGAAGACCAGAATTGTTGGGTTTTTTTACTTGCTAATAGAGCAATTGGATTAGATCATTGATGGAATACAGCTGATGGAACTGATAGCAGCAAGAGCAAAGCCTACTTTGTTTAAGGAAAATACTAGATATTTCACTTTGCTTTTGTAACTGATAACGAAACCTGATTTTCTGACCTGCCTGACCCACCCAATCTTACATTGGTCCCTGTGGTCTAACCGGTCCCCATGACATGGTAGTGTCTGGTGGTGCACCTGTTGGCAACAGGACTCCTGAGTCTCCCGCATGATGATGTTTGGGGATTGTCAACCAGACAGGCAGCTGAGGTAGTGTGTGTTCTAATCCTACTTACATACAGTGCAGCGCCTCCACCTCATCAGGATCTCTGCGTCCGCAGGGAAATGGTCCTGATGAGGAACTCCTTCCCGGTGATGCCTTCCGCTGGAGAGTAACTTCAGTCTCACACAGTGGAGTTGTCTTGAAACAGGGCATCTTTATTGATCGGTGGGCTAACTGCCCCTCACAGCTGGCAACTCAGCCACTGATCATGGCTGGTACTTCCCTTTGAAAGGTCTGCCCTCCTAATGAAGTGGGATCACCTCTCCCCTCAGGGAGATCACCGTCTGTGCCAGGTCCCTGGACACAGTGTAGGCTCAGCCAGCCTTACTGCTGCTCTTAGATTTAACTTCACCACGAATCAACACCTTGACCTTCACTCTGAACTTGGTCAAGTAGAATACTCATTTGACACACCTAACTTTTGGGCAGTGCTGTGCCTTATATACCTCAGGAAACAGGCACATCTCTGATGTCACTAACGGTGGACTCAGAGCATGTTACCACTCCACTTGAATACATATGACATCCCACCAGGGTGTGAGGGCAAACCTCCATGATTGATGCTGGCGATCCTGTAATTTACCAGGTTTACTGCCAGCATGAGAGAGAACTGTATGCCATTTTTACAGCATGGCTACATATGATTTGATTTTGTGCTTGAAGAAAGAGGAAGGTTGCCAGGAATCCAACTCAAAACAGACTGGAGAAAGATTTTTTTTACATCCGAGGAGGGACACTGAAGGCAATCTCATCTCCTAGTAAATATCTCAGCTAAACATTTAATGCAAAATATTTTGAGAGAGGCATGATAAGCTCTTCTTTAGAGATCAACTTTGAAATTTAACTCTTTGGGTGCAAAAGGACGTAGATATGATATCATGGGGTCTGGCACTTCAGAGGCCCCATGACATGGCATAGTAATTTAATTGCTCTTTTTTGTAGGGAGATCAAGTTCTATGCTCCTGTGGATCTTACATACTGGTGGCGTGGCTCCTCTTGCACTCAAGGTTTAAACATTGATTTAGGCTAAGGGAGCTGAGCAGGCAAAGGTTGGCTGTAGAGATGTACAAACCTTTCACACGCTTTAGCGAACCTTTAGAATTTACCCTTTCTCCCCTTTTTTGTTGGTCAAAAAGTTCACTTCATTGGAAACGTTTGCAACAAGTTTGTGTAACGCTAGAAAGTCAATAAGCATTGCATACGCAATTCATTTTTGATTTTTTTCACTTTTGAAATGTGAATAAACATTATTTTTGTATGTTGAAAGCCACACGGCTGTTATTTTGCCACTATAAAAAGCTAAGTAGAGAATTTAAAATAATTAGTGCCATGTTGATTCTAGTGAAGTATTCACTGGTTTTGCAAACTTTTGGAATCTCTGCAGGTTCACATATCTCTAGTGGACGGTAAAGAAAATGTATTTTTGTTTTTGGGTTACAACAGCTGGTGGTTGAGGTGTTAAAAATAGTAATACAGAGCTTTTTTGTCATGTGGCAGATAGTTAGGAGGAGGGGAACTTAACTAGGCTGACCATATGTCCCGTTTTGAACGGGACAGTATAGTTTTTACCCTATTTCCTGACCGTCCTGTCTTTTCTATATAAAATTCTATTTTGTTCCATTTTCGGCCCCCCTCCACTTCCCCTGAGCGCTCCGAACTGTAACGCGGATGCATGGATGCACTAGCGCATGCGCGCGCCCTCTCACTCCCGCTGCCGAGTAACGCGCGCACCCTCCCTTCGCAGACAGTAACGCGCTCTACTGTGACCCAGAACTTCCGGCTTCCGGGGTCTGCTGAGTGCGAGTCGGACTGAAGACCTCGTGGCACAATGTCCGCCGCCGCCATCAGGTAGGAGCCGGAGACGGGAGGAGCCGGAGGCGGGGGACGGACGCCCCCCCAAGGCTGCTCCTCTCTCCCATCTACTGCCTACCCCCAGTATATGATGTGTGTGTGGGGTAGCGGGGGGAGCTGAGAGCGGGGGGAGCTGGGAGCGAGGGGAGCTGGGAGCGGGGGGAGCTGGGAGTGCAGGGAGCTTAGAGCGGGGGGAGCTTTGAGCGGAGGGAGCTGAGAGTGGAGGGAGCTGGGAGCGGGGAGAGCTGGGAGCGTGGCGTCTCGTTTTTGCCATCCCAATGTCCCGTTTTTGTATCAAGGAAATATGGTCAGGCTAAACTTAACCCATTCAGCAGTAAAGGGTTAAAGAGTTTCTCTGCTCGATTTCCTAACCCAGTGGATTGCAAACAGGGGGGCGGGAGAATTTCTAGGGGGGGGCGCAGCGGTTACAGATGCTCTGCGCTCTTCCTCACGGCATTTAAATGAAATGCCGGGGGAGGCGTGAGGCCTCGGTAACTCACTTTCCTGCTCTCTGCCGGGCCTTCGGCGCCACCGTTGCCATGGCAAAGCGGCATCTAATGATGCCGTGGGGTCATGTGAAATCACCATGGCAACGTGTGCCAAATGACGCTGAGTCATTGGAAAGGGGGGGCACGAACGCTGCAGCTCCCTGGCAGGGGGGCTCAGCTCAAGAAGTTTGCGCACCCCTTTCCTAATCCACCTAATTATATAAATGGCTAGCGTTCGCCATCGCTATAACAGACTAAGGGCTCTATGCAGTAAGTGTCGAAAAAGTCCTCTCGCCAAGTGTTCCTTATCGGCATGATTGTGCCGATTTTCCCTCGCCGTATGCAATAAGTGCCGAATCCCTTCCGAATCAAGCCGAAAATATTTGTTCCCACTCTGGCGATGATTTGCCGATCACACACAGGTGTATCGGCGTGCATGGCGAGGTGGTGTTAGGTTCGCCACTGAAACTTCTTGCTGAATCTGCCGAAGCAAGCATGTATTTGATTGAGCAGCCCATTTAAAGGCAGCGTGTATTTTTATTCATTCTCTGTGTTGTTGGGAGAGAGAGAGAGACACACACAGAGCTGGGCGATTTACATATTTCATATTGACAGAGAGAGTTGTTGTGTATTGTGAGAGGTTTGTCCTGTGTTGTTTTGTTTACCTCTTTGTGTTGTTTTCAGTTTGTAAGTGTTCAGTGCGATTGTGTTTAAATTTATTTTCTGTTCTTTGTGAGTGCTATAGGTATGGCCGAAAAGCGTGGGAGGAGTGATGCTGGGGTGAGTGCTACTGGTAGTCGTGTGAGTACGCGTCTGAGTGAACGTAGGATTCAGGGG
This sequence comes from Ascaphus truei, assembly GCF_040206685.1. NCBI lineage: Eukaryota > Metazoa > Chordata > Amphibia > Anura > Ascaphidae > Ascaphus > Ascaphus truei. The sequence continues at coordinate 316,080,858 of NC_134484.1, forward strand.
AGTGCTGTTGCTGCGAGTGCGACTGGTGTTGCTGGGAATGCGAGTGGTGTTGCTGTGAGTGCGAGTGCTGCTTGTGGCTCTGTTGCTGGTGCTGCTGGGGTGTCTGTTGCTGGTGCTGGTGGGGTGTCTGTTGCTGGTGCTGCTGGGGTGTCTGGTGGTGGTGCTGCTGGGGTGTCTGTTGATGGTGCTGGTGGGGTATCTGTTGCTGGTGCTGCTGGGGTGTCTGGTGGTGGTGCTGCTGGGGTGTCTGGTGGTGGTGCTGCTGGGGTGTCTGGTGGTGGTGCTGCTGGGGTGTCTGGTGGTGGTGCTGCTGGGGTGTCTGTTGATGGTGCTGGTGGGGTATCTGTTGCTGGTGCTGCTGGGGTGTCTGGTGGTGGTGCTGCTGGGGTGTCTGGTGGTGGTGCTGCTGGGGTGTCTGGTGGTGGTGCTGCTGGGGTGTCTGGTGGTGGGGTGGTTGGTGGTGGGCCGCTTTTGGAGTCTCTTCCATTGGAAGAAGGAGAGTCCAGTGATGAGACAAAAATGATTTAGATAGGCGCTAAATAAAAGTGCAGTGATATAGTGATAGATTTACACAATGAAAATATATATATATAGGTAACTGGAACGATGTCTCAACCTTCCTGTGGGGAATATGTACAGATCCCCCTCAAATGGAATGGATACAGGTGGTTGGAAGGGAGCAAAAGTCGCAGGAACATCCAAAAAATAAAAGGAAAAATAATAGTGCAATATGTTGTGATAAAGCTGAATTCTGAGTTATCTTGGCTCTATAGAGTGTCTACTTACAATAAGTAGGTGTATATAAAGCGTTTTGCAAAGTAAGGTGGTGTGTAGCAGGCTGCAAATACAGGATCTTCACGGGTTTGAGGTGAAGGAGATCTCACTCAGGTACACATGCCACAGGAAAAATAGAGAAAGACCATGGTACAGATCGGACATAAACAGTTTGTATTAAAAGCAGGGTTAAAAGTTGTACTTACAATAAGTACATAAACAATGTACACGTAGCGTTTACTTTAGAGGTGAAACCGGCGTCTATGTGGATAGCCTCTAGCTGCTGCAACTCCCAGTCCTCCTCATCGGATCGCGATGACTGGCGTCTGACGTCACTTCCGGCGCAAGGGTGACGGCTTCCGATCAGGAACATACAGAGGTTGGCAGGCAGCAGGGGAACCGCAGACTCGGCACCTTCTCCTTCTGGGCAGCTGTGCAGGCTGCAGGAATCGGCTCAACGCGTTTCGCTGTGTTACACCACAGCTTCCTCAGGAGAAAGTGAATACCCCTAGTGGGTGTGTAGTTTATATACCAGTAACAATTACTCAATAAAAGCTATATTTCACATAGGTCCTCCTCTTAAAGGTACATGACTCTATGGTCCAAAAACGACGCAATTACACTAAACTTTAATATTACAAATAACAAAAAATAAAAGGTGCATAAAAAATGCTAATAAATATTAAAAATGTTTATAATGTTTATAAAAAATGCCCTATACATCAATAAATCTATGCAGGCTATATAACTCAGCATGATGGCGGAGAGATAAAAAGGGAGAGAGAAATACAATATGATCAGTGACATGAATAATAGCATATTCTTATATTCATAAGATCTCAAAGGCTTGAGATCAAGGAGGGGGGGGGGGGGGAAGGGGACAGGGGAGTGGTCAGTGGTGATGGGGATGAAGGAAGGAATAGGTGGTGTATGTAAGTGGGTACAGCAGAGATATTATGACTAGTGGAAAGTTATTAGTTGATTAGAAATGGTATTATTTCAGAGTCTGCATTCAGACCATGTGGTATTAAGGTGTTTAATTTGTGAATCCAGAACATTTCACGTTTGCTTAAGTCAATATCTCTGCTGCGACCTCTCCAATGCTGTAACACATTTTCTATACCCGTAAATTTTAAACCTTTAGTGCTCGAATTATGAAACAGTGCAAAGTGTTTGGAAACACTGTGGGTTAAAACCCCCCTACAGATATTACTCAAATGCTCTAAAATACGTGTTTTTATCGCTCGTTTTGTTTTGCCCACGTATTGGAGCCCACATGGACATTCCAACAAGTAAATCACATATTCTGTGTGGCAGTTCATATACTGTTTAATATCAAAGGTTTCCTTCCGATTGTTCCCCATAAATTTTCTTTTGTCTGTTTGTTTGTATTCGCAAGCTTTGCAAATTGAGCACCCAAAAAAACCCTCAAGTTTTTGAAGCCAACCTGTTTTTTTAGTGCCATCAGATTTCCTTATGGCACTTGGTGCAATGATGTTTTTTAGTTTTTGTGCTTTTTTGAATATTATTTTTGGGTGCTCCGGAATAATATCTTTTAGGATTTCATCATTTTTCAAAATATGCCAATGCTTGCGTATTATTTTACAGATATTTTTTGATTCTATATTAAAGGAAGTTAGAAAAGCAGTATCAAAAATATTGTTTTCAATAGCAGGTATATTTTTAGGCCTAATTAGCTCCTTCCTATCTAGGCTTTTTGCCTTGATCAGGGCAGTATCCAACATTGCTCCATTATATCTTTTCTCTAAGAAACGTGACTCTAAGACTTTACATTGTTCTTCAAAGGTAATTTCATCGGTACAGTTCCTGCGCATACGCCTATATTGATTATAAGGTACATTGTCCATCCATTGGTGATGGTGACAGCTTGAACGGAGAATATAGTTGTTACTATCAACCGTTTTGAAGAACGATTTGGTCTTAAGAAGACCTTCCTCTATATATATCGTAAGGTCCAAAAAGTCCAAAAGCTGCTGGGGTGTCTGTTGATGGTGCTGGTGGGGTATCTGTTGCTGGTGCTGCTGGGGTGTCTGGTGGTGGTGCTGCTGGGGTGTCTGGTGGTGGTGCTGCTGGGGTGTCTGGTGGTGGTGCTGCTGGGGTGTCTGGTGGTGGGGTGGTTGGTGGTGGGCCGCTTTTGGAGTCTCTTCCATTGGAAGAAGGAGAGTCCAGTCAGCAGCAGCCAAGCTCTGTGGCTGCACGTGGTCGGAAGAAACGTGTGGAGCGGCCACGTAATCCTCGTTTCAATGATGAGGAAAACAGAGTTCTTGTCACAGGGATTTTGGAGCACTATGACTCTCTATATGGGCATTTACTAGGTAAGTCTATCTTTGCATTGATTGTTCAAATACATGTTATCCTATCTCATGTGAGATGTCTTAATATCAAACTATTATTCTCTAATATCTATCAATTAAAGTTAATTGTTACACACATAATCCTTCATGCTTTATAACGACCATAACAATCAGTCTAAAAAGTTTGCCAAAGTTCATACAATATTCATGCAAGCTTCCTTAGATTTGTATGTTTCCACGTAAATGCTCATGTGGTACACATATTCAACCTAAACCAGCATGTTTGGTATCTCTTGGAACAGGTAGCAGTTTCGTAAACTGCTCGTTTTTCTAATAATAATTAACGTCATATATTTTGTATGTATTTCATGTCCGGAGAAATTCAGCCTCAAAAAAAGAAATGTGGGATCAAAAAACATTGGTTGTGTCTGCGTGTGGGAATCATGTCAGGGACCGAACGAATTGTCGGAAGAGATTTGATGATATCAAGGCGAATTTAAAGAAAAAAATGCATGCTTCTGCCACTTGAGGTGTGCCGCCAGCACAAGCTCTAATCTTAACTCCATTGGAGGAGCGGATGCGTGAAAAATGTCTTCCTGTCGTCGTGGAGGGTTTGCCAGGGGACAGGCATATTGGAATTTATTCGGCTCAATTTCCACCAGGTGACAAATGTTACTGTACTACGCGTGTCGTATGTTACAGTTCTTATCTATATTTCCGCTGCAACTTATAGTTTGTTCCCAATATAAGCATACCTACATCTCTCTCTCTCTCTCTCTCTCTCTCTCTCTCTCTCTCTCTCTCTCTCTCTCTCTCTCTCTCTCTCTCTCTCTCTCTCTCTCTCTCTCTCTCTCTATATATATATATTTATAGTTGTCCAAAATTTTTTTTTATATATATATATATATATATATGTGTGTGTGTTTGGAAACATGTATTGGCTCAGCTATCGTGGCTGACATCATTATGAGTCAACATACACTACTTGACCTGCATGAAGGGATTATGTGTAATGATCTTCCAAATAACACACACTGCAACCTTCTACTTTACAAAGCATTCAACATCTTTGCCCTATAGTTGAAAGCTGAATGTAATTTGGAATCTTTTTACAAACAATGGGTTAACATGCATAACCACAAAGCACACCCGCAGTCATTATTTGTCACAGTAATGTTTAACATCACTGTGTTCTTCGTTATACTGTGTCTGTGCACACAAATGCATAATTCACTATTTCATGTATGTGTCGAGACATATATATATATATATATATATATATATATATATATATATATATATATGTATATATTTGTGATAATCTATGTCTCACCTATAAACAGGCCCTTACTGCGTAATCAAGTCTTGCATGGAATATTGTCAATTCAAAGGCGAACATGAATAATTTCCACAAACAAATTGCATTATGTTTTATGAAAGCTCTTTTATCGCTTCATGTAGTATAATGTGATCATAAATATGAACATGTACCATATGGTATTTAATTGTGTTCATATGTAGCTCACTTCATATTTGTATTTTGCTCATGTACCGGTGTGTGAAACCAGCTGCAATTAATATGTAATCACAGCATAGAGGTGAACAGAGGGGGTGGTGTCAGGCAGAGAGACAGATCACAGGGTCATGGTAGGGTCAAGTCTTGTGGGACGGCTTACAGGTGGTAGAAGCAACTAAGAGGTCAGGGTGGTGTCAAATCTTGGGGGAGGGACTATAGTTGTTAGAAGCTGACAAGGTGAACAGAAGTTCATCACATTCATTAGAAATGGTAATTATCTGACTACTTTCACCCACCAGTCCACGATATATTAAAACGTACGTTAGTCATTCGTTCAGTCATATATTCTTGTAACGTTATAGATACGCCACCTTATCACACCAGTACCATCTGTGAGCGACACACTGCATGTGTTGCTGAGTGTCAGCCACATTGAGCGCTACACCTGCTTCTCTTAAATGTTCAGACAGATCTCTAAACACATTCATACACATTTCCACAATTAGGTGCTGTATTCTAAGCAGAGTCAACTTTGCTCTCATGGTAGTGATGTACATTTTTGTATCTATATTACTACCCAACATATGCAGTGTATGTACAACAGACCAGTTAATTTTATAACGCATTCCTGCATGAACATTGTATGTTGTATGTATGTTGTATGGTGTATGGTGTTTAAAAGAAATGTGCCGATTAGGTTCACATGTACATTTATGTTAAGATGGATAATATACAGATTGCCCTAACCATATCATTGTGATTTCGTTAGGGGATGCTGATATTTAGCCATAACTACTCCCACTACAGATACTTCATGTTAATTATGTACACATGACAATTGAATTCTGATGTTATTCTTCTATATAGTTGGTCCTGCAGCTCCTGTGTCACCTGTATCACGTGACACTGAACACGTCTCCTCACCTGTCTCATCAAGGTCATCATCAAGAATGGAAGGGGAGTGTATGAGGTGCAGCTCATATAATGTGTACATTTGAAGCATTTCATTTGCCATGCAAAATAAATGCCTTTCACATGTAATGAACTTCAGATCAGTTATTGTCACAGGAGATGTAGTGTTTCATGACAACATGTATTGTGTCTGTTTTCAAGTATCAGCTAGGAGTTGTGATGTTACAACAACCTTTAATTCATTCTTCTTTCACACTGAGTCGAAACTTCATTGTTGCTTCAAGCATCATCTTTTAATTGGACACAAATAATACATTATGGAAACATGTAATGTGTTCCACAATGAGAACAACTATCATTATAGTGAAAACAAAGTTAAAGTTCCATGGCAGTTCATAATGTCTTTCTTTATTTGTAGAACCAGATGTTGCCGCTCAAGCACAAATTCACTCAAGTGAGCATGAAGATGTTGACACTCCTGGATTAACCCAGCATTCAAGTCCTCCTGCTCGTGACACCTACTCAGCTATTGCAGCTTCTGAAGAACGAATCTTGGGTGAAGAAAATCGTCGCCATTCAGAAATGATGTCAATGCATGAAAGGATGATGTCACTGCATGAAAGGATGCATGAAAGGTCAATCTCTGAAATGTCACAACTAAAAAATGTCATCATCCAAGTTCCTAAAGAAATCCAAAATCTAAACAGGACATTACAAGCACTAGTTCTGAATGTAAGACAAGCCAATCAGTTTAGGAGTACAGCAAGAGAACAATAATTCCACTTTACCCCATCAGAGGATGGATCTTTACATGCTGCTAATTTTTCTCCACAGTCATCACTTCTTCATTCCCTACTTCTGGATGATACCGGTACAGTAGGTGCACGTTCTGTGCAGGTCCCTGTCAACATCCAACCGCTTACATCATCTGTTCAAAATATGGAACCAACACCTACAAATGAGACACGCAAAAGAAAGTTTGGGCAACAATTACTAATCATCAGCTTTTGGAAGAAGACAAAAACACAAGAAAGTGTTCCACCACCACTGTTGCAATGTTTGTCAAGTGTTTCACAACTGCCACAGCCCACACCCAGTGCCCATAAGTGCCACAGCCCACACCCAGTGCCACGGAACTGCCAGAGCCCATACCCAGTGCCCCTGAAGTGCCACAGGCCACACTTAGTGCCCCTGAAGTGCCACAGGCCACACTTAGTGCCCCTGAAGTGCCACAGGCCACATTTAGTGCCCCTGAAGTGCCACAGCCCACACCCAGTGCCACAGAACTTCCACAGGCCAGTACAAGTGGTAAAGTTAAGGCAAGAGTGCTTGGCACAGGGAAAAGGTGAACACAACAGCCAACAAGCAGGCCTGTGATTCGCTCTCAAAAGGATAAACAAAAATAAATAATCACATTCACGAAAAAAATTTGTGTACTGGTGTTGTTTACTGCAGACTCTTTCATGCATAGTGTATGTATGATCATGTACAGATGCTTGATAACATTCAAGTATGTCCTTGTACACATGAATGTTTATAATTGCTCACTGACTGAATGAAGGCATATTTTATAACATATGAATATCTATTAATCATCAGTTGATTCATGGTAATACATTCTTACACACTTGGCATGTTAATGGAAGATGACATTCCCTTAGCTCTTGTTCAAGATGAGATGTATCTGGGTTATTTTTGTAATGTAGATAGTCATTTTATGCTAGTATTATTTACATAGAACTTTACGTAAGTACACATATAACAGCATACATTTTAATGTTATGTTTTCTTGTGTCTTAACTCTGTAAGACATTACTTACCTTAATCTTCATTCATAGTTTATAATGTTGGCATGTGACCATGTATGATTTTTGGTTAAAATAACAGATCTGTAAGTGTGTATGAATATATCTGTAGTCTATCTCTGTATCTCTATCTATATATGTATATACACACACACACACACACACACACACACACACACACACACACACACACACACACACACACACACACACACACACATTGTCTATCTTTGTGTGTGTGTGTAAGTGTGTATATTAACTGATATATAGAGAGATATATATATCTCTGCCAGTGTTGTCAGCAAACAGGCCTTGTGTTAATGAGATATAAATGCTAGGACACTTGCTACAATTATGGTATCACCTTATGAGTGAGCCCCTATTTCACTCAGCTGTATTGAACTTTGAATATGATAACAACAAGGCCTGCTTACACCCATCAATGCCTTTAGTTTTGCACTCTATAATAATATAATAGAGGGAGAGAGAGAAAGACAGAGAGAGAAAGAGAGACAAAGAGAGAGATGTGTGTGTATGGTTAATTGTAGCTAAGTGTATGTAGAAATCTGTTCATCATAGCACTGTAGATGATTTCACACACATTGTTATTGTAATTAAAAGAGTAAACTTGTTTTGCACATTTTGATTGCCTAAGCCGAAAGTAAAGTTTCGATTCCTTTGAAAAGAGGGTATCTTAGACAAAGAATTTCAGCCAATTATTGTAACAAATTTCTTGTGGGAGAAAACCTAGGCGTATAACTGTTAGGTTGGAACAAACCGCTAAGATAACATGTAACTATTCACACATTCAGCAGACATCCGTATGTGTTCAACTTAGACACTGTACACTTGAAGAGAGAAGAAATGGCAGGAGCTTCCACATTGCACAGCCATCCACGTAAATCATACAAAATTTTGATTTATGAAGCAATCGAGTCAACGCCACAGAAAAAGGCAACCGTGGGGGAAATCTATGACTTGATCCAAAACAAATATCCATACTACCAAGAAACAGCCAATCAAAGAAATTTTAAAACTTCTGTACGTTTCACTTTATCCGCAAATGATTGTTTGGAGCTTGTCCCTCATCGTCAAGCTCAACGATACGGCTGCTGGCAGGTTGCTTCATCATTTAAACTTACCATGGAACATATCTTCTCTAAAATAGCATATTTTTGCCTAATATTTCAGTTACATTGAAGCCGCACAGACTGTCGCTTCTGCTGATATACCTGCACCGTCCATTCATCAAGACCAGATGCAAGATGGACATAACTACTATGATATGTATCCAAACTTATATGGCCAATACGAATGTGGAGGTGAAAACAACCAACAACTGTACGTCTTGTTTGAAGAAGACACTGCAGATCCATATGACGGCCTCACGGAGATGTGTCTGATTCACGATTCAACGGTTGCCTCAACCATGGATGATACTGTTGTGCCTTCCTGGAGCGAGTTGTTGCAGCCAAATCAGTTTTGATTGATTTGAAGATGTGTTGAGACACTGAAATCAAGCAAAAAAAAAAAGCGTTATTCTGCTGAAGCATTGAATTTACAGCTAGCAAGTGCTGAGTGTAAAGTATGCCCCATCGTGTATGAAAGGATTGCTGTGTAAAGCTAATGCCTTTTGCTGAAGCGAGTGAATTTGCAGCTAGCATGTGCTGTGTGTAAAATTTGCCCTGTCTGGTATAAAAGAAAGTGAAAATGGATTTTGGCAAAGATGTTGCCCTAAGAAGAACCCAGAAGGTTCAAAGATTTAAAGCACGTACAACTTACGTGTGTTGTGCAAAGTCTGCCTCGTCGGGTGTGGGAAAAAAAAAAAACTGGGGTTTTAAAATGGCCGCCGTCAAGTGTCAGTTTTGCAATGTACATAACCATACAAAACAGTGTCCCTTCAGGCCATATGATGATTATGATGACGACACATATGTGGCCCCGAGAAGAGAGCCATACCCGCAGATGAATAAGTAAAGGGGCTCTGAGCACTGCTGGATAATATCAGGCTGGAGGCACCGTGGTATGAAAAAGCTTTATTTCGACATGACAGCCAAAGTTAAAAAAACATGAAGATCAATCCTCTGACGCGTTTCGTCTTTCGACTTTATCAAAGATGGAAGCAGCAAAAGTGACCAGTGTCCAGAGCACAGGATCCTATAACCTTGGAGTCGGTGACCAGGAGTTCAGAGCCGTGCCGGCTAGAAGGAAACCAGGTGACTTTCTAAAGGATTCAATATGCTGGGCCTATCATGGACCGGGACACACGGGAGGGGTGTGTCCCCAAATTCTCAACTATAAACAGTGGCAACAGGAGCAACATGATGAATATTGTCTCCCACAGCTGCAAAAGCAAGCAACACATTGTGAGTACAAGCAAAATGTGGAAGCTGATACCAGTGTGTGTGTGCCCAATACCAGTGTGTGTGTGCCCAGTACCACTGATGTCTCTAGAGCTAATAAAGCAAAGAGAAAGAGAAAGAAAAATATTTCTCAAATCACAGGAGGAAGTGACCAAACCAAGCCACCGAGATGTGCTGCAGACCGGAGTGATGGGCAGAATTGTCACAGGAACGGTGGCAAAGGAAAAGGAGCAAAGGGAAGCTGAATCCTTGATCCAGGACAAGGAGGCCTTAATTTCTGCACTCCAAACTGCCCACCGTGATTATGATGTCTTGCAGGAGCAATTGAATAGGGAGCGAGAAGCGAACGCCGAGGTACAGAGGTGTATACTCCCAGCTATACTTGAGTATGAGGCGTTAAAGAAAACAGAGCGTCTCTTATGGAGTGAGTTGTAGGAGCTGACGACAAGTTTGGATAAGGCCAACACCGCAATTGGTACCATGGAATCAGAGAGAACAAGTCCTGACTGGAGACTATGCTATCAGATGTCCCAGAGATATGTGCAAAACTGTATCAAAGACTTAGAAGTTTCTCACCAAGAAGCTTGCGCGCTCAAAACAGAGCTGGAGCTCTCACGCCATGGGGGCCACGGTCTAACTACAGAGCTGGGTACTTTGAAGAAAGTCATTGAGACGGTCCTAAGGGATATAGAGACTGTGAAAATGGAGAATATAAACATGAAGGAAGAGGTTTTAAACATGACTGGTCAGGTCAGTGATGGGACTGAGAAGCTTCACCAAGCACAGAAAGTGAAGACGCAGTTGGCGCAAGAAAAATTAGAAGTACAGGCTGCACTGCAGAATGCAGAGAAAATGCTGGAAAAAGAATGCCTCGCCCTGGAGCAGCTGAAGGTCACGTTGAGCGCCACAAGAGCATCGCTGGAGGTGAAGCTTAGAAGCCAGGTGACTCTGTGTGAGAGGGAACATGAGAAGGTCCAAAGACTAAAGCAAGAGCTGGAGAAGCAGAGGGACAGAGCCATTCCAATGAGTCAGTATACCAAGGAGAAAGAGGCCTGGAAAACAGAAGCAGCAGCGAACCTAGCGACAAAAACTGCAGAGCTCCAAAAGAGGAAGGAGGCGCTGATGCGAACCCAGAGCAAGCACCGGGAAGAGTTGCAGATGCAGATGGCTGAGCGCGAGATACAGCGCGCCAAGAGGGAGGAGGTGTCCGTCCGTCAGGTGGCCTGCCTGACATTGCAACATGAAACAGAGATGGCCGATATCCACAAGCAGCTGGTCCAGATGGCCAATGAGGGGGCCCGGCTACAGCTGTAGCTGTACAAGGTCCAGGAGGAGCACCAGCAGCTGCATGTCCAGAATAAAGAAACAGATTTAAGCCTTGCTCTGACTCTGCTAGGAGATGTAGAATCGCGACTCAACTCTAAAGAAGCTGAACTAGCAGCTGCACTGTGTGAAAGAAGAAAGGCAGAAGGACAGCTTCAAGACCTGAGGAAGGACCTGGAGTCTGAGCATGCTTGCCGCAAGGTGGCGGAGAAACAAAAGTGTGACCTAGGCAAGGAGCTTGAGGCTCTGAAGACTAAGCGGGACGCTACGTTGGACTCTACTGCTGCCCAGCAGGAGGTTTCTTACAACTTACAACTCCAAGACAGTCGTTTGAGTCACTGAAGCATTCCAAGGAAAAGGTGGTGGTAGGGATAAAGCAAGCGAGACGCACCAGGAAGCATGACCGTGATACCGTTGCAGTACTACAGTCTAATTTCCACAAGGCACGTAAGGCGAAGGCCAAGTGGCGATGCAGTAGCACAGTAAGAATCCAATCATACTACAGTGCCCGTGATCGTAAGAGGCGAAAGACCGCACAGATTGTCCAGCGACTCTCAACAGAGTAAGTTAAAGAGTCAAGACAGAAAGGCCCAAGCCTATGAGTCTGCTGACGGTAAAAGAGAGGTGCCATGGGGTGCACTTCGAGTTAATAAGAATCCCGACCAAGTTGAAGTATTAAGGATAAATATTGTGGAACCTAACACTGAAGGTACGCTGAGGGAGAAAGGTCCAAAAGCCATCACCGCTAAAACAGAGTTGCTGTCATCACAAGAGAAGGCCAAACAGTCACTGGCGACTGTATGCAATGAGCTGACCGAGGTCAAGGGTCTTCTACAGAGTAAGGGAGACTCTGAGCACAAGAGAATGATGCATCTTCAGGATTTGCAGATCAAGGTCACAATGTGGCGTAGAGTACTGGCAGAGAGAGCCAATAGACAGCAGGATGCTCAGGAACCTTTACAAGAAGAGACACAACAAAAGCGGAGCATCAACCTTAAACTGGCACAACACAAGGAGATAGTGAGGTACCAGTCCTCAAGCCCAGATGGCCTGGTAATTACCCCAAAAAGAAAATGCCTAAATTGGAAGGCAAGAAAAAAAAGGGGGGGGGGAGGGAAGGGCCGACGTCAGACATTTTCGACAAAGATGCTGGTGCACGGGCCACTCCACAGGACAATGTTTCGCTGGGGAGAGGGATATGTGAAAGTCACTGACTCAGTAGGCTGGAACAGTGAATGGAGAGATGCTGCAGCCAGTTCACAGAGTGTTAATCTCCTCAGACAGAGAAAGCACAGCTGAAGACTGATTAAACAGGGGCTGAACTCATCAGGGAAACAAGTGCTTTAAAAAGCAGGAAGTTGCTCACACAAGGTGAGCTTGTTTTTCCACAGGAAGGTGGAGAGACTTCTCCTGGCTGGGAAGCCGTAGCTGTTGCTCTGGTTTCCCAGTCCTGCGAGGAGATATGCTACTGGGACCAGTTGGGACCCCAACCCAGGATAAAGATAAAGATTGCTGCGAGCTGGACACAGCCTGCTTCCTGGAACCGTGTTCCTGTTTGCTGTTGGAGCTGCATTGCAGATGTATGTATGTATGTATGTCTTTATTTGTATAGTGCCATAAAATGTACATAGCGCTTCACAGTAGTAATACATGTCATATAAATAACAAATATAAATAACAGATCATGGGAATAAGTGCTTCAGACATACTGTAAAAGTAACATTAAGGAAGGAGTCCCTGCTCTGAGGAGCTTACAATCTAATTGGTAGGTAGGGAGAACGTACAGAGACAGTAGGAGGGAATACTAGTAAGTGCGTCTGCAGGGGGCCAAGCTTTGTGTCATGTGTCCATGATTATCCAGTGCTACTCATATGCTTCTTTAAGCAGATGTGTCTTAAGGTGGGTCTTAAAGGTGGATAGCGAGGGGGCTAGTCGGGTATTGAGGGGAAGGGCATTCCAGAGGTGTGGGGCAGAAAGGGAGAAAGGTTTAAGGCGGGAGAGAGCTTTAGATACAAAGGGGGTAGAAAGAAGACATCCTTGAGAAGAACGCAAGAGTCGTGATGGTGCATAGCGAGAAATTAGGGCTGAGATGAAATGAGGGGCAGAAGAATGTAAAGCTTTAAAAGTGAGCAGTAGAATTGAGTGTGAGATACGCGATTTAATCGGAAGCCAGGAGAGGGATTTCAGCAGGTGAGACGCTGAGACAGATTTAGGAAAGAGTAGAGTGATTCTGGCAGCAGTGTTTAGGATAGATTGTAGGGGAGACAGGTGAGAGGTAGGAAGGCCGGACAGCAGGAGGTTGCAGTAATCGAGACGGGAGAGAATGAGGGCCTGAGTCAGAGTTTTGGCAGTTGAGTAACAGAGGAAAGGGCGTATCTTTGTGATATTGCGGAGGAAAAAGCGACAAGTTTTAGAAACGTTTTGAATATGAGAGGAGAATGAGAGAGAGGAATCAAGTGTGACCCCTAGGCAGCGTGCTTGGGCTACTGGGTGAATGATCATATTTCCAATAGCAATGTGGAAGGATGTAGTAGGGCCAGGTTTGGGAGGTAGTATAAGGAGCTCTGTTTTTGCCATGTTAAGTTTCAGTCGGCGGATGGCCATCCAGGATGATATTCCAGAGAGGCATTCAGAAACTTTGGTCTGTATAGCAGTGTAAGGTCAGGGGTTGAAAGGTAAATTTGTGTGTCGTCAGCATAGAGGTGATATTTAAACCCAAAAGATGTGATTAGGTCACCTAGAGAGAGTGTGTAGAGAGAAAAGAGAAGGGGTCCCAGGACAGAGCCCTGGGGTACCCCCACAGAGAGATCAATAGAGGAGGAGGAGGTGTTAGCAAAAGAGACACTGAAGGTACGATGGGAGAGGTAAGAGGAGATCCAGGATAAAGCTTTGTTCCGAATACCAAGAGTATGGAGAATGTGAAGGAGAAGAGGGTGGTCCACGGTGTCGAATGCTGCAGAGAGGTCGAGTAATATGAGCAGAGTGTAATGACCTCTGTCTTTGGCAGCATGGAGGTCGTCAGTTATTTTAGTGAGGGCTGTTTCAGTAGAGTGAGCAGTGCGGAAGCCAGATTGTAGAGGGTCTAGTACAGAATAGGTGTTGAGAAAGTGTAGCAATCGAGAGAATACAAGACGTTCAAGGAGTTTGGAGGCAAAAGGCAGGAGGGAGACAGGTCGATAGTTAGAAGGACAGGTAGGGTCAAGCTTGCTGTTTTTGAGTAATGGTATAACGGTTGCATGCTTGAAGGATGAAGGAAAGGTACCAGAGTAGAGGGAAGAGTTAAAGATCTGTGTGAGCATAGGGATTATAGAAGAAGCAAGAGGTTTTAGGAGATGGGAGGGAATGGGATCAAGAGGGCAAGTGGTAGAGGGAGAAGAGGAGATCAGCAGTGATACATCCTCCTCCGAGATAGCAGAAAAAGAGTCAAGAAAGACAGGAGGAGAGTTGGGAAGCATTGTGGGATGGGAGGAGGCAACAGATGGGATGTTCTGCCGTATGGACTCCACCTTTTTCTTAAAAAAGTCAGCAAAGTCCTGAGGTGAGATGGAGGAAGAGGAGGCAGCTGAGGGTGGTCTGAGTAGAGAGTCAAAGACAGAAAAGAGACGGCGTGGGTTAGACTTGTGTGTGTTGATTAGTGATGAAAAGTAGGTTTGTTTAGCCTGAAAGAGGGCAGAGTTGAAACAGGATAGCATAAATTTGTAGTGAATGAAGTCTGCGAGCTTATGAGATTTTCTCCAGAGGCGTTCAGAGGAACGAGTGGAGGAACGCAGCATGCGTGTGTGGGAGTTTAGCCAGGGTCTGGGGTTAGAAGGGCGAGGACGGCAGAGAGAAAGTGGGGCATGAAGATCAAGAGAGGAAGATAAGGCAGAGTTGTAGTTCCTGACCAGGTTGTCAGGGTCTGAAGCAGAACTGAGAGAGGAGAGGGAGGAGCGTAAAGTGGAATCAAGAGCTGGTAGGTTAATAGAGCGCAGGTTTCTGCAAAAACGAGGGTGAGATGGAGATGGAGATGGAGAGAAGCGAGAGAGAGAAAATGAGATGAGGTGATGGTCGGAGAGAGGAAAAGGGGAAATGGAGAAGTCGGAGAGAGAGAAGTTTTTAGTGAAAACCAGGTCTAAGTAGTGGCCATCCTTGTGGGTGCTGGCTGCAGTCCACTGTTGAAGGCCAAAAGAAGAGGTTAGAGAAAGAAAGCGGGAAGCCCAAGGGAGAGAGGGGTCATCAATGTGGCAGTTGAAGTCCCCAAGGAGAAGAACAGGGGAGTCTGAGGAGAGAAAGAAAGAGAGCCAGGATTCAAAGTGAGAGAGAAAGGCAGAAGGGGGATGAGTAGAGGTAGGTGGGCGATAGATGACCGCCACATGGACCGGGAGAGGAGAGAAGATCTGGACTGTGTGAGCCTCGAAGGAGGGAAAAGCAAGAGATGGGGGAATAGAAACTGTTCTGTAACGGCAGAGAGAGGAGAGCAGGAGCAGATAAGACTTTATTATTATACTTATTGGTTATACGTTGTGTAGCATATGTTTTGGGCATAACCAGATTAGCTGGCTGCCCTGTTAGTAAGGGCTCAAGAAGTGAGTTAGTTTCCCTAACGGGAATAGGCTTTAATTTCTAGAAAGTAGTTTTTAAAGGGACAGTGCACCCATACTTTATTTTGGTTGTGGCTAATAAACCACTATAGTTGAACGTTTCCCATCGTGTCTAGCATCTTACTGACCCCGCCGCGAGGCCGTCCTGCCACAGTACACAATAACAATAGGGAGATGATAGAAACTTTTTACTCGTGTGAATGTTATATTATCACCTAGGTTGTAGTGCTAACCTAACATGCATGAGCTAATGAATGTTAGGTACAGATCATTAAACTATGAACATTTGTGTGTACATTTCATTCACACGATGAACTATAGTTTAGAGTTATTATTAAACGTTCTACACATACATAGCTAAGTGATGCCAATGATAAAAACAACATCATTATGTAGGTTAATATTATTTCTGGTAGAAATACATGCATCACACAAAAACTAAAACACACACACACTATGTTGATGAAATGTGTGCGTATGTAAATGTATACTTCATTTATGTTCATATATTGACAGTTGTTTTAAAGGATCATGATCATTATGAATAAGTAACGTGAATGAAATGAAAAATTTCTTAACAACATTGTCATTGTGTTCAATGATTTATGAAAACTTGTGAATCCAAAGAACTATACTTTGGAATGGTGTTAACATTTTGGCACATGTAACATGTACGTCAAATCAACACACATCTTTCAATTATACATACACATGTGAAAATGTATTATTCAACATGAAGATGAAGTGAGAGAATAAATAATGACATACATTGCAATGTTAATGATGTTTACCACATTTGGGTCATTTCATACAAACTGAGTGTTAACATCGCTCATGTGCATGAATGGATGTTGTTACGTTGTCAAAATTACATGTTATGTAATGTACGTAATGATTTTAAAACACACTGTACAATAACCACCAAGTGTAGATAAACGCACGGACACAATACAGAAAGGACATATTTCAATTGTCACAACTTTCTCATTACGTTCTCTTTATACATCCTCTAACTATACCTGTATCGAGGTTTGCACATCTTATTACAGATGTGAATTCAAATACATACCATGAGCAGTCCTTGGAGTGATATACCTTGAAAAAGAAAACATGAATGAATATAAATCATTGTCATGACATGTTCATTAAGGTAAGCAACACACAGAAGTGACACTTTTCTATGTGATATGAAACAAAATATAGAATACGTCAAATATGATGTTAAATACACAATA